>NW_027171716.1:52500-72500 GCF_036898095.1 Palaemon carinicauda
GTAGATAAATTTTACACCACAAATGGCATCACACCCCCGGGAGGACATAATAGTTTAAGACGATAATCCAAGAGAAAACGAATTACGAGAAAAAAAATAAAAAATCATTCCAGGAGAGAAATCAATAACGTAATAATCAGGAAGTAAAAATCAATTACACGAAACCGGTATACAATAACATGAAGGAAAAATCCCTCGCCACGTGAAAAATAATTCAAATCAACCAAGAGGAGACTCAATTACTGGATGCAATTTATACTAGGTGATGCTGATAAAACTCACCGGTATAATAAATAATGCAGATAAGACATAGTTATGAAATCCTTACTGGAATGTTGGTATATACAAGAAGAAACGTAGTATTGAGCTTGTGATCAGGAAGAGGCTACGATCTACTCATAATCACTCATGGCATGTAAAAAGCTATACATAAAAAAACCTGAATTAGACAGGTATATGTACCGAAGAATTGTCATTGACTTTTATCTTTCTTCGCGGATAAATGGTACCGTCACTATCATACAAGTATCCTGGTATAGGGTTCGATTCCCGGCCGGTCAGTTGCTATTGTCTTTGAGTGGTTTCGCCTTGGGACTATGATCCCGAGGTCGGGAAGAGAATCCAGACATTAATGTACTAAAACATATGGCTTATTTCAATATGGAAAAAAATACGTCTAAATGTGCAAAATTTATCATTAATTGAATGCCAAGTACAAACATACGTATTAGCTACGATGGTAAAGATGGGTTGATTTCAATTCTAAGTACAAACAAATCTGAATTAGGCAGGTATATGTACAGAGGAATTATCAATGACTTTTATCTTTCTTCGTGGCTAAATAATACTGTCACTGTCATACAAGTATCCTGGACCTGGGTTCGATTCCTAGCCGGTCGGATGCTATTGTAATTGAGTGGTTTAGCCTTGGGAATCTGATCCCGAGGTCAGTAAGAGAATCCAGACATTAATGTAATAAGATATATCGCTTATTTGAAAATGAAAAAACAGTCTAATTGCGCAAAATTTATCATTAATTGAATGCCAAGCGCAAACAAACCAATTAGCTACGATGGTCAAGATGGGTTATTTCAATTCTAAGTACAAAAATAAAATCTGAATTCGACAGGTATACAGTATGTACAGAAGAATTGTCATTGACTCTTATCTTTCTTCGTGGCTAAATGGTAGGGTCACTGTCATACAAGTACCCTGGACCAGGGTTCGATTCCCGGCCGGTCAGATGCTATTGGCTTTGAGTGGTTTTGCCTTGGGACTAAGATCCCGTGGTCGGTAAGAGAATCCAAACATTAATGTATTAAAATATATGGCTTATTTGAATATGAAAAAAAGTCTAAATGTGCAAAATTTGATATATATATATATATATATATATATATACACACACATATATATGTGTGTGTGCATATATATACACATACATATATATATATGCATATATATATATATATATATATATACACACATAAACAATTACACATTTATAAAGTTATATGTAAGGTAAACCTGACGTCTTTTTTATATATCAAATATTTCGATAACCTCTGACCTGAAAGTTTTAAAATCCTTAATCATATGAATAAAGAAGTTCCACTCCGAAAGTGGGATTCAAACTCATGTTAGCACAAGAAATTATCTTGCCAACCTGAGAGGGAAGAACTTTCCTCAGCAGATATGTATAAATGTCTGTCAGAATCAGATATATTTTAACTAAAATAGATATAATTTGCTAAAAACATCAGCTGCCGAATCAGTGTGGGCTCGAATCCCACTTAGGAAGGGAAATGTCCTTATTCAATTTGTTAGTAATTTCGAGGTTTTTAGAGCAACGCGTATCTAATAACATGAGGATCTACATGCTATTTCCCAGTGGCATTCGCTTGTACCAAAATCACACGTACCTGCATTTTATACATATGTATATATATATATATATATATATATGTATATATATAAATATATATATATATATATATATAAAAAATATATATATTTATTTATATATATATATGAATGTATAATATGTATATATACACATATACCGTATATATATATATATATATATACCTCACGTTAAATCAAAACAGGACTCTTCACTTTATATGGCAATATAACCTTTGGTTCAATCCCATTATAATCCCCCCCCCAAAAAAAAAAGAGGTAAAAAAATCATTTATATCGCACACCTGAATGTGTTAACTTCAATCTCCGTGTATGTATGAAGTTTACCACGATCTTCAATCATTTTAACCTATTCTTTTAAACATGTACACAAGTAAATAAAAAAGTTAAATATGATTTCTTTATATAATCCTACTTGGAAATGATACCGCTAAGCACACATTTCCTTCGTTTTATGAAACAAATCGGGGTCCACATCGTCAGTAAAATAGGACAAAGAAATCCGGGACGATTTCACTCGACTGAGCCCAAGACAAATTTGCTGAAACGTGAGACAGAGTCCGATTGAGGAGATGGCTCTGGAGAAATGCCATTTTGCGGTTGCTGCTAACACGTTCACCCAAACACAGCAAAAATGAGCATTTTCTTTCGTCCAAGGTGGTCTTAAAGATATTACCATAAAATATAAAGCCACAAAAAAAAAAAAAAAAAAAAAAACTGAACACAAACGTAAGTATTAAGAAAAAAATTAATAGACAAATAAATTACAAAATCAATCAATTCATAAGACCAGTTTCATTCAAAACGTTCCGTGACAATAGGGATATCCAGGAGCGTGGGGATAGCTAGCCTCTCCTCTCTCCCTGCCTTTTTCTTTTTCCGTGGTTACTTCCGGGCTGACTGTGACCCCCATCACTAGCATCAGACGCATAAGATCAGCTGCAAGATTTTATAAGGCAAGGCTATGAGGATTACCCAACGTTCTCCCCTTCTAACTATCCGAGTTTGGGAGACGCTTGGAAAAGGTCGATTATAACAAAATGAATTTTCTTCCTTTCGAGTATACGACAAGCACATTCTATTGACAAAATCACAAGCAAAAAGACAAGTGACAACTTCAGAGAACATTAAAGAATGTAAAAGGGGCAATAAATAATTTCACATGAACATTAAAATGGGTAAAAGACAGAAACAACAAAAATAAATGACTAAAACGGTTGAAAAACACAAGAGACAACCTCAATCAATGATGTTATAGCAAAAAAAAGGCAGAAACAACTTCAATAAACAAGAAGTATTTCCTGGAATTCTTTCAGATCCGACTGAGTCGAGAAGACGGAAGCAAGAAACTTAATCAGTGATCTTTTCACAGACAAAAACAAGAGTAAGCAATTTTTGTATTGCTTTCATCCAGTATCCCACTAATAGAAAGAATGAACCAAAGATCACAAAATGAAAACCATTTTTTTTTTCTGTAGCATCGGTGCCAAGAGTAGAAAGGATGAATCCCAAGGATAAGATGAGGCACACATTCCCCTCCTCTTTAGCAAACATTTCACGATTGTAAGGGACTAATTGACACATTTACAGTCCGAAAACACTAACAATTTAATCATTCACATACATACATACATACATACATACATACATACACACACACACACACACACACATATATATATATATATATGCACTTCTTTTCGGTCACGCTCAGCTCTCCCCCGTGCGTGCATATCTAAATATTTAGCCGTCATTTTTGACGGGTTACATTCACTAGTGCATATATATATATATATATATATTATATATATATATATATATATTATATATATATATACACACACACAAATACGACTGGATTTTCATCCATATTAATAAATAATAACAATAATAATAATAATAATAATAATAATAATAATAGCAAGGGCATTAACAATAGAATAAAAAACTTTTACACCACTTCATTCCTAGTTTAGTTTCGCAATACTCAATTTCCGCTTTTTTAAAAAGGAAACGGGATCACGAAATCTCGCAACAAACGACAAACTAATTATCTGCCATCTCCAAAATGTCCAAGTTCCAGGACATTCCCAGGCGCAAAATGGCAATATAATTAGCATCAGGAGAAACTTTCACGCCAGCACGCACCGGCAATAATGGAATCAGAGTTCTTGAGTTCAGACCGTCAGAAATTATATTTCTAATTATCATTTAAAACTCTCCAAATTCTTTCCGTTCTACACCAAAACCAAATTCAAAACGTTTCAACTCTATAGCAAGAAATTTACATTTTAGATACTAATTAAAAAAGTTCACTTCTTTTCTATTAAAAACATCGTGGCAAGGCCTTCAACCATTCAAATCTATACCTTCTTACATGCATGCTATTTAACAGCCATTAGTGCCATCTCTGTCAGTGTTGATGATGCTGATCATCTTCATTCTGGCTTTGAAGTAATTCATATTTAATCTGTCTCTGTGGCATGACATAGTTTCCTGCATTGCTTATTGGAGCAAAATCATGTTATTTTCAAAATTACTTTTCATCTCAGTGCAAGACCATCATTGCTATCATTTTCAACTTACTTTTCCTTCATGCTACAAGGTTCGATGCTAATGGTCTAAATTTTCCTTTAATTGACCAGCAGACTACTAGGTTTTTTGCCTTTCCTTTTAAAGATAAAAGGTCGCAGCGTTAGTTTCTATACAGAAACATTACTGCGAATTCAAAAGAACATTGAAGCGTGTTTTTTTCTAAGGATATTTCCTTGAAAACGGTTGGAACTGTCATGTATTACCAGTTGCTTTCTGAGTGGTAGTTTCCTATCCAATTACTAAGCATCGGATCAGTTTATCTTATTTCAATTGCTGGAAACTACAATATAGATTTTATATCTATTCTCTTGATTAATTAGGGTCTTCTTGGTTTGTTATTCTTGCGTGTGTGTGTTCGTTTGTCTGGTTGCCCTGTATTCTAGTGCGTTTCATATTTTGGTGACTGTGGTATATGTGTGTTTCCTCTAGTCCTTTTTCATGGTTCTTCTTTGGATAACAGTGCGTTTCTTCATAGGATACATTAGCGTGTGTTTTTTGTAGGTTTACAGTCACATAATAATCGTAAGATATCTTTTCTAATGACCGAATCCTATTTGAAACTTGTTTTGGCTTTTTAAGCACAACAGAATATTATAAGTTGTGAGAACATGAGTGAGTTTTGTTCGGATTACGAGCTAAATGAGACAGAAAACAAAGTAACGCGAAATTATGACAAGGGTGGAACAGCTGGACTTTTATGATCTGTAGCCGATTCAGTTTTGTGAAATCAAAAATAAAATATGACATGAGATTACAGTAAAGTGCGTAGTTTGTGGCCACCATACATTTTCTTTCTTTCGAAAAAAAAAAACGGGGCAGTGGTATATGCCTATTTGTAACCATATGAATTGTGTACATGTATGTTTATATAAATAATTTTAATCAATAGAGCTATGAATTTTATGTACAAGCTTTAGAAATGTTTGGACCACCATTCCAAATTATCATCATCATCATCATCGTTGTTATCCTCAGAGAACATAACCTCATGCAAAGAAAACCACGTAAGCAAACAGAATGAAAACGAAGGGCCGAGGCAGCCAAATGAATATCAAGAGAAACAAGTAAGCAAGAAAAAAATAACTGAACAAAAATACTTAACCCGCAATGCGATCTGTTTTAGCGTCTCCATTAGATCCAAACACCGGCCCTACCCTACCCACCAACCCCACAAAAAGGGGATCTAATCAAGCATCCAATACTGCCAAGAGAAAGATTGCAATCGCTTCTCCGATACCAACTTTTCTGAGTATTGCCTAAAGAAGTTTTACATTTTCAATTATATTATCTGGCAATTGATCAAATTCTAAATGAAATTATCGGGCAAGTGTTTAAATATTAGACATAACTAGGCAAACGTTCAAATCTTATCCTATATCGTCTACCTAAAGTTTAACTTGTATATAATATCATCTAGCAAGAGTTAAAATATCAGAGTAGTAACTGACAAACATTTATAGATTAAAGGATGTTATCCAGCTAGTGTTTATCCTAGAAAATATCATGCAATAACTTTTAAGTTTCAAACATATTATCTAGGATGGTATCTAGCAAGGGTTAAAATACGAGAGGATGTTGTCTAGTGTTAAGATATTATATAATGTTATATAGCAAGTGCTGAAATTTATGTGAATATCACCTAAAAAGTGATATTTTTAGAATATAATCTAGCATGTGTTTATTTTAGAAATTTAGAGGATAATATTTAGCAAGTGTTTTAAATGTTAAAGGATATTTCCTAACAAGTAATAAAACTGTAAAAAATATTATCTAGCAAGCCTTTACATTTTCACATCGATATTACATACAAGTGTTAAAATCTTCAGAGTACTTTGAACTTCATTGCATAGGAAATACTTCAATTTTCACGGATACAGCTTAAGATGGACATTACCTAAGAACACCTTTTTATACAAGTTTGTCGAACAGGTGCTAAAATTTTCGAAGATTCCTACATGTAAAATTATTTTGTTTTTGAATTCTCGTTAACACAAGCTTAAATGGACACTATATCTAAAACATTTCTTGAAAACGAGGCTATTTTATGGTATATTCTAGTGCTATAATACTCTGCCATTGCTAATGAACTACAGTATTTGACTTGAAAATTAAAAAAGTACAATATAATTCATTTAATCATCACATAAAATATATACATTCGAATTAATTCTCTGAATCTTTAACTATACAATAAAAGGACTCTCTCTCTCTCTCTCTCTCTCTCTCTCTCTCTCACTCTCTCTCTCTCTCTCCTCTCTCTCTCTCTCTCTCTCTCTCAATATTGCGTAGGATACTCTTGGGGAGTTAAAAAGTAAATAAAAGTATCTAAAGGCTAAGATATCTATAATCTAAAACGTGAAAGCTCGGCTAGTATACCACAAGCTAAAATATAAGGTTTCTTTAAACCAAACGTTTAAACAGCCTGCTTTTATTCAAAATCTAAACATTCAAATAGCATCCTATATCAAATTGTCTGTTTATCACCTCTAATTACTGTAGCTAAAAACTATTAATGGATCCTGTAGCCTTATCAAAAGAAAATTAGACAACAGGGTTCTTCTACCACCTAAACATCTTAAAAGACTTGACAATATCATTAAGTTGCTAACAAAAATTAAAAATGATTTATTCTTCACTATGATCTTCTTTTTCCGACCTTATTAGTCCCACAGTAGAGCAGGAACGGCAGCTCGAGTCAACATTTTCCATCGATTTTTATTCCTTGTATCTTCTTTTCCCAATTCCAACCCATCCATATCCCTCCCTCACCACATCTATCCATCTGATCCACTAACTCCTCCGTCATATATTAAAATGTTGCAATTCTGATATCTTTCCGGATAGCTAGGGTCGTCAAAGGAATGTGAAAAGGCTAAATTATATACTAAACGAAATTAGGAATTTATCATTATTACTATTGTTGTTGTTGCTATTCATCGAAATGCACATTCACATGGCAATCTTAAAAGTCAACTAAAGTTACTTAAGAGGATACAATAAATTTAGTGGACTAATAAGAACAAAGTGGAAATCAGAAGAAGGAGAATAACAAAGTGTGTTCAAATTATGCAATGAGAATATTCAACAACAGATAATTCATTCATATATGTTATTACATTATTGCGATACCATCACCAGCATTATCAGCCCAAAAGAGAGAGAGAGAGAGAGAGAGAGAGAGAGAGAGAGAGAGAGAGAGAGAGAGAGAGAGCTACAATTAGGCACATTCACAAAGAAAAAAAAACATTCTAACTCATTCCATTTCAATGAATTACAACATAACGGAGACTACAGAAGAGGAATATTACTGCCATGCACTTGGGAACAACAAAACATTAGTGTTTATTTACCTTTACACTCCACTTCCAGCTTTCCTGTTACTTTATATCTATCCTTTATTACACTTTCGGTACTTCAAACATCACTTACCTCGACCTCCAAGCGTTACTTAATCCTCAACCTTCTTCGATTACCTCACTTTACACATACACCTCATCGTTCTATCTTTTTCCATTACTCACCACTACCTTTCACGTTTCGATTCATCGTTCATTCAATCTAACACTTCATTTTCTAAAATTTAAACATTCGTTAACTATCATCCTTTACCCATAATATCAATTTCTACCAATCTCCATCATTTACATCACCATTCACCCTTTACCTCAACCTTCCGTCTTATACCCGTATCACGATGCAGCCAGGATGTTCAAGTGAAAGGAAGTTCTCAACTCCTGATTCGTGATATGAAAAAGAAGTGAAAGGTTTCGCAAGTGCGAGGTAGAAGACTTTAAAAAGAAGGCTATAAGTGGAAAAAATCTGGACGAGAATTATGCGAAGCATGGAGCTAGACACGAACATGCAAGACTAAGGAAGAGGAAGTCATAACCTATTTGGGCAGATTGGCAAAGAAATTTCGTTTGATATTAGCCAACAGAATAAATTTTTCATTGTGTTGAAGTTTTAAAGAATCTAGTTTTCATATTGTCTTGGTGTTTATCTTGATTCAAAATGGGAATCACTAGTGTATTATGTATTACATATAAATGAAATTAGTAAATAGTTAAAGTACATGACAGCATTCAATGGCAACAACTGGTCCACTGAATGGGGGAATAGGAAGGCAACTTTCAGTGAAATTTTATCAAAGGAGTTAAAACCTGGCATTCACTATAGTGTCCGTATAGAACAACGAGGAGGATGGAGCCCCAAAGTGCAAGTTCCTAGAACTTTACGCTAAATGAAATATGTACTAATTATGCTCATGATGCTGTCCTTGTTAGCACAACACCACACGACTTGCAATGCTTGCTTGCCAGAATGCATGAAATATCAAAGGAGGTTTGGCTCAAGATAAAGAGAAGAAAGACGGAGATGATGAGAACAGAATGTGCCATGGAAGATGGAGTATCATTGGAAGGAGATAGGATTAATGAGGTATAATCATTCTATTTATAAACTATGATCTCCAATACCTGGTCTTTAGAATTAGAGTTTAGTGAAAGATTGCAAAAAGCAAATCAAATAATAGCTAGGTTAAGTAAAACTTGGAGATCAAATCGCCTGAAATTACATATAAAAATCAGGTTATATATCAGTTCAGTGACATCTGAGTTACTGTATGAATATGCGTCATGTTGTGACAATGAAACAATCTCCAACAGATTTAGTAGATTTGAGAACAAAGACCTCAGAAGAATATTGGGAGTTAAATGGCAGAACAGGATTAGAAATGAAACTATAAGAGAGGTTACTCGAGTGCCAAATGTGGATGAGATCATGGTGAGGGGTAGATGGAGATGGTTTGGGCATGCTCTCCGCACTCCCCAAGAGAGATTAGTTCACCAAACGTTTAACTGGACTCCACAAGGCACTAGAAGAGTTGGAAGACCTAGGACTACACGACTACTGACTATGAAACGTGAAGTAGATGAAGATCTTAGCTTCAAGAATAGGGCGAGGAACAAGCAATTTTATCCATGATGAATCTCTGGAATGATTGATTGATTGATTAATTATGAACAAAATCCAAAGCTGCCGTATGGTAAATATAATAAATATATACATACAAGAACACAAACACACATATAGTAGTTAGTAGGTTGGCTAAGGCACCAGCCACCCGCTGAGATACTACCGCTAGTGTTTTATTGTACCTTTGACTGCCCAGATAGTACTACATTGGATCCCATTCTAGTCACGGTTCATATCTTCTTTGCCTACACATACACCGAATAGTCTAGCCTATTTTTTACACATTTTCCTCTTTCATTATAAATCTGACAAGACTAAGATAACCCAAAAAATTCTTCTTTACTCAAGGGCTTAACTACTCCACTGTATTTGTTCATTGGCTACTTTCCACGTGGTAAGGCTATGGTAAGCAGCTCTTCTTGGAGAAAGACACTTCAAAATGAAACCACTGTTCACTATTCTTGAACATAACCTCTCTACCATGGTCTTTCATTGCCTTAGGTTTTCTCTTGCTTGAAGATACACTCAGGCACACTAATCGTGTGCGTGTATATATATATATATATATATATATATATATATATATATTATACAGTATATATATACAGTATATATATATATATATATATATATATATATACAGTATATATATATATATATATATATATATATATAAATACATATATACAAATAATATATACATACATACAAAGAACAGGATTTCAAAATAAATTAATTTAAAAAAAGCTACTTTGAAACAAACGCCAAACGTATCATGACCGAAAAGTTGCTTGAAGACGCTCTGTACATGTTTAAGCGGTTTTAGGATTCAAATGTTCCGCGTAAAGTGTATAGTTTAAACACCTATCACATTGCGTACTTATCACATAACGTACTTAGACACGTCTTACAGCCCAAAGACACTTAAACATGTATAGAAACCGTTTGTAATGTCACTGCTGTCAATGAAACTATGATCCTTTCAACTATATGAGCTTAAACAGTACACACACATACACAAACATACATACATAATATATATAATATATATATATATATATATATATATATATAATATATATGTGTGTGTGTGTGTGTGTGTGTCTGGACACAAGTGTATGTTTATATATATATATATATATATATATATATATATATATATATATATATACAGTATATATATATATATATATATATATATATATATATATATATATATACACACGCAATCAGAAGTATATGCATCATACATAAATGCGTATTAGTACTAACCACAAAGTTACTTAATCTTGCCAGCTCCGTGCACGGGCTCCCTGCATAATTCATCCCTTCCTGTATGTGAACCAGCCAGCCTTGGTCGCCTGTGCCCCGGGCAGAGCTCCCAATAGAACTCTACCAGAAAGCATTGTGCATGAAGGTGAATTTGAGAAATCACTGAAGTAACGGGGGCTGAGCTGCGTAACCCGTTGCTTATATGATGAAATATTTCATGAAGATGAAAGACATAACGTCTGGAATTCTCTATCTAACGTGAAGCTTACAAAAATACATAGACAACAACAGGATAAACTAATACAGAATTTAATCAAAGAAGGGTGGCACGAGAACTGAAATTATCTGCATAAATCGATGCTTACAGGAAACAAATTTACCTAAATATGAATAGAAAGAGAGATGAAATCAGATATTTAAAATAAAAATAAAGAAGTAAACTGAAAGAAGATAAAAAAATATATATAAAAAAAGGTAATAGTTTAAAAAGAAGTCAAATATCACAAGTTATACGATCTGATTAGTATATAACCTTTGGTAAAAAGAGAGAGGAAAACTTATAAAATGTATTTTAATTACAATTAATTACAGATAATTGGAAGGTGTGTTGTTATGACAACAAAACTATTTTTGGACGTTTCGGATTTTGATAAAGTAAAAGTTAGCAGAGAATACTTTGTACTAAATATCAAGATTACCCATTCATAATGAAACCATAAGAGATATAACATATGATTAGTAGCATTGATGAAAGACTAACAACTGAAGGGATGTTTACATGAAGAAAAAAAAATAAAACAGTAAATGGAATTCACAGCATTAATAACTGCTTATATGTAGAAAATAAATAAGAAAACTATAATAACACTAATACTTTCTGACTGAAGGAAGAAAGTAACGAAGATGCAAGAGGCTTCAACACTGAATAACAAAATAGTGATAAGTTTTTAAGGGAACAAGATGTGTGAAATCAATGGCAACCATTTATATTTAGGTGAACTACGACCATTTCACATCAGAACTCAACTACTTTAATCTTTATAACTCAAGTAAATTAACTATATAACAATTATTCCAGGTCTTGTGAATTCAGTAAACATCGATAAGAAACACGTCAAGTAAAGCAGGTTTCAACTTAACAGATATGACATAAAAAAAAAAATTGATACATTACAATCATTTAAAGCTAGTCGAATTAGCATTTCCAAAACGTTTAACTAATCAAGATAAGTAAATTATGCAAAAATAGAAATACAACCATTGTAGATATAAATTAACGCAAAGTCGAACACATTCGAACACAGTCGATTCCCATCTTTACAACCAATCGAAGTCAGAATAATTACGTAGATTTCAAATAAAGCTACAACCACGTCTCGCCAGATAAACATAGATGACATTAAAAAAGCTAGGTATTTGTTTACAAGACCACGCCCTCCATATTCTGCCAAATTATGCATAGCTTTTGTTTTCCTCTATTATTTTTCATAATTCAAAACAATATCCCACATGGGAAACAAGTTAAAATTATAAAAAAAAAACTATAGAATTATGCAAAAAAAAAAAAAATAGCCTGGTTTCCTCACTAAACGACCTGGAACTGACATCGTCAACATAGTCAACCAATTAGAAGTTCGTGATGCCAGAGTGCATTCGATATATACAGTATATTCAAAACATATACCAAATTAAAAATGGAGCAATTACTCAAAAGTGTCACTATTTGTGAATTGTATATTTTATGGACACTTTTGAGTAATTACTCCATTTTTAACTTGGTATATATTTTGAAATATATCAAATGTAAGCTGGAATCACGTCCTTCTGTTTGGTTGACTATGTTGACGATGTCAGTTCCAGGTCGTTTAGTGAGGAAACCAAGCTAGTTTCTTTTTTTTATTCTATAGTTTTTTATAATTTTACCTTGCTTCCAATGTGGCGAATTGTTTAAAATTATGGAAAAGTAATACAGGAAAACAATAGCTTTGAATAATTTGGCAGGTATATGGAGGGGCGTGGTCTTGTAAACAAATACCAAAAAGCTATATATAACCAATATAGATTAGATACATTACTCAACAAAATATATTTACCATAAACACAGATCAACTGAAGAAACTTCACAGTAAATCAAAACCACCTCTACTTGAACCTTAATTGCAATGGATCCAGGATAATCTCATGATTCCAAGTGAGCTGGAAACGAAGAGAGCGGTCGACCTAGACAGAAGAGTACGTCTACCCACTGCGACCATCTATGATCGATCAGAAGCTTCATATCACATTTTAAGGTCATTCTCAACTTGGGATTCCGCTGTGGTGTGTCTGGATAAAATACCAAGTTCATTCATAGTAAATCGAGAAAGAAAAGGTTTTCCAAATTTTCCATATACCGAAAAATAAACATATATACAAAATAACAAACACATATTAGAGGAGAGAGAGAGAGAGAGAGAGAGAGAGAGAGAGAGAGGAGAGAGAGAGAGAGAGAGAGAGAGAGAGAGAGAGAATTCGAGGACATCAATATACCTGGGACCAAGTAACCTATCACTACGCGTCCAAGCATAACGCTATTCATATCAAGGTCTGGTAAACCTTGATTCATCCTTGCATGAATAAGTGAGAGCGCATTCTTGCCCATACGAAATCGGCTGCTCTGAGTCAGGTGACGTTTCAATCGGTCATTCATTCCAGCAGGCATGGATAAGATTTCTATCAACCAAGGTCAACTATTGTGTTAGTCAGTCCATCTGAAGTTGTCGCTTAATCTAAGATGTTCATTCAGTCTATATGTTATAGTCAGTCATGTAAGGATAAATCTAGATTAGATATTTAGTTAATTAAATCACAAAAAGTCCTTTACACAATTAAGGAAATCCATGATGTTAATTCACGATTATTAGTCACATCAATCGCTGATAGTAAGTCAGAGTTAATCAAGAAGAGCAGAGCAGTGAATCAAAAAGGGGTAATAAGTAAAAAAGATACAGCATCATTCAGACAATCAATCCAGGATTCTTTTAGTCAATATAATTAACAGAGTAAGAAACTCAATCCAGGACAAGACAGAGAGGGGCCTGGATATTAAATCCATCATTCTGAAATGGTGCCTAATAGTATATCAACAAATGATAAGTATTCAGTAAAACAATGAAGGTTGGCCATTTCGTCAATCAATCATGGAATAATAAGTAGCCATGAAACAAGAGGTATAGGCGCCAACGTAGGTCAAGATCTTGCAGTGAAGATGGAACCCCTTTATTGTTTGAGGTTGTGATGGTCGATAATGAAGCGTGTACTCAGTCGCAGTAGGAGAAGGGGGGGGGGTCCAGAAAGGGGGAGGAGGAAGATTATGAAGATGAAGAAAAGAAGCCGAGGGGAAGGAGACAGAGGCGAAATACGTTATTTAAACGGTATATAATACCGCCCAAAATAACACAAAATATACCTTCTCTCTCTCTCTCTCTCTCTCTCTCTCTCTCTCTCTCCTCTCTCTCTCTCTCTCTCCTCTCTCTCTCTCTCTCTCTCTCTCATTAAAAACATTGAGTTTTTAACGTAGTCCTCACTCTTATTTATGTAAATTCGGTAAAAGAAGATATACAATTAGGAACCTTTCTAATACTGATGATTAGACATTTTTAAGACCATTGTTCGGTCGTAAAAATTCATCTTTGCAATAGACAGGTTATGAATGTAAATGCTACCGGTATGCACACGCGAACCGAAAAGTTCACGTACACACCAGTACAGATTACACCAGGACTCCGCAAATACCTCATTATGGATATTATGCCAGCCATACTTGTCGTTCACTGTTTCCGTTGGACCAGCAAGCAAATTATCGCCAAATTATAAATGTTGTAGCACTGCAATTCTCCAGAACACGAAGCAAAATCAAAATAAAACGATCCTGTCTTAGTATGATTGGCAAAAATACAATACTGGAATAAAGAAGGAAACTTCAGCCATTTCTTGGTACAAACAGATTCTTGCCATTCTTGCGTCCACTAACTTTACCTGTTTGATATCTGAGCATGGTAAAGCAACCTTCAGTCCAAAACCCCACTCCCTCATAGATGGGGTTTTGCATGTGGCTCCGCTAAATCTGGTTTTATACACTAAAACAATAAGTCATAAAATGAATATGGTTAGGATAATATTTCACAGTAACTGGCCGTGGGGTTGAGTCACGGGAGGTTTCCAAGAGTTCATCCTTACAAGTTACATCAAAGACAGAGAAAGGGAAAGTGACGAGGGGGAGACACTATATAGTATACTGCGTCCATAGGGGAATTATTAACGAAACAATATGACATAATGCATGGAATCTAGTTCTGAATAAAAATCTACACCACGAATGGAGTAGGCAGGAAAGAACCAAAAGGACAACAACTGATAACGAAACTTTAATGCATATATATATATATATAGTATAATTATATTTATATATATATATATATATATATATATATATATTATATATATACAGTATATATATACACAGTATATATATATATATATATATATAGATATATATATATATACACAGTATATAATATATATATAGTATACTGATATATATATATATATATATATATATATATATATTTAAGGACACCACAACCCTACAAATTGTGACGGGGTTAAGACATCACGATTAATTAAATTGGTTAAGATTTAAAAACAGATAAAACTTGTTAACGTGACGGTCACAAAGACTAACTGCAGGCTAGAAAAATGCTGGAGGTACTTCTAAAGAACATCTAACTCTTGGCCAACAAAAAATTAGGAGGAGCTTTACAAGTACTCTTCGCCCTATACTTGTAATTCCCAACCTTTCCACTACCAAGTACCCCCATTTATATTAAATGTCTTTTTCACGGGCCCCCTGGACATTAAAGTTCTATCAACTTACATGCAGACTTGATTAACTAAGAAACTAACTCTCATTGCTAGATCCTTAAATAGGATAACGAATAAATAAAAATAAAAGAAAAAATACAGAAAAGAAACAAATTACTTGTTTTGCTGATACAAAGGAATTCTCAAATCCTCATTTGGACATGGAATGTCTTTGTCCGATTGTCTGTCCGAACGTTTGAAAATGATCCTACATTTTGTTACACGAGATATTGTTAATATATAAAGCTCGATCCTCTGCTGGACGTGAATAAAGAGTAAGTTTAGGATTTTTATCCTAGGATCTCTCAATATTCTGTTATCTCAGCCATTATTAACCAAATATTTGGTCCAAGAATTCGATTTTCAAAACCAGGATTTTCCCTTTCACTTTTTATAATTTACAATCTTTAATTTGGAATGCTAGTAAGTCCGTGAAAGAGATATGTAAAGATTTCGGATGAACTGCATGTGAACAAGTTCAACTACAATCATGGGTTTAGTTTCCTACACCATTCTTACACCATGAAATAAAGATACTGATTAATACATGAATCATAAAATAAATTAATATAATTCTCATAATTTAGTCAATACGTTTAATATTGCACTTTATAATTTTCCGCCTCTCATCGACAAAATGTTCTTATTATTGACGCAAAAGCCTCGGTTAGAATATATATATATATATATATATATATTATATATATATATATATATACATACATACATATATATATATATATACATATATATATATATATATATATATATGTATATATATGTATATATATATATATATATATATATATATATATATATATATATATATATATATATATATATCTGACCGAGGTCTTTTTGCTCCAATAGGCGAAGGAGGATATGATGATGTGTACATGTATCCACACACACATTTTATATATATGTATGTGTATATATATATATATATATATATATATATATATATATACAGTATATATATATATATATATAGAGAGAGAGAGAGAGAGAGAGAGAGAGAGGAGAGAGAGAGAGAGAGAGAGAGAGAGAGAGAGAGAGAGAGAGAGAGAGTACTTCCAAGTCTCAATTGCCGTTTTGTACCCATACCACACACTCGGTAGACGGTTGTCTCACGATTCACCATGCTTGGCTTCCCTGCATATGTTACTACTTTTACATAGTATTTACTATTCATTCATTATCTATTGTGAGACCCATTTCCTTCTTACCTCATTTCACAATTATTTTTAAGGGGTACTGTACATTTTCGGCCAATTTATTTAATCCAGCGGGAGAGAGAGAAAGAGATTAGACGCAATTATATAAATGTGTGCATGTCTTTAAACTTTGTTCACGGACCCCTTGTAATACCTAAGCGGTCCCCAGGTTGGAATCATTGCCCAAGACCAACAAGGAATCAGTTGCAACTTTCCAATGCCTAAACTCGGGCAAACATTCAGTGTTCAGTTAACACTTAATTTTTTGAAAAACGTCTACATAAAGCAGATAAGCTAAAGGTTCCCTAGTTTGCAATTTGGCTTTTGCAAAGGCCTTGGAAAATTAAACATCTTTCCTATAATTTCCAATGCTATACAGAAATCCCTTGACTGTAGTCGAGAAATTCGTAAGATTGGCCTTGACTTTAGTGCTGCCCTTGACCATGTTAACCAAGAGGCCCTTGTTTTAAAAGTCAAACAGTTGGGAGTAGGTGGGTATTCGATTTTCTTAGCATCATTATTGAATTTTTAAGTAATAGATTGTATGAAGTTGTTGTTGATGGGCATGAATATAGGAATGTAATACATGACATGTGTTTGGCCTAGAAAACAGCTTGTTGCATATGCAGATGATGCTACTCTCTTTGCATCAATTCCATCCCCTGAATGTAGATCTAGGGTTGGTGAATCCCTTAATAGAAATTTAGCTAGAATTAGTGCATGGTGCAAATTATGGGGTATGAAGTTGAATCCTAACAAAACTCAAAGTATGATTGTAAGTAGGTCAAGGACGGTGGTTCCTCAACATCCGGATCTCAGTATTGATAATGTTTCTTTAAATATGTATGACTCTTTCAAAATTTTAGGTGTGATTCTCGACAGTAAATTTACTTTTGAGAAACATATAAGGTCTGTGTCTTCTTCAATTTCACAAAAAATAGGCTTATTGAGAAAGTCTTTCAAGATTTTCGGTGATCAATCTATTCTGAAGAAGTGTTTTAATTCTTTCATTCTACCTTGTTTTGAGTATTGTTCTCCTGTCTGGTCTTCAGCTGCTGATTCTCATCTTAATTTGTTGGACAGAAACTTACGGTCTATTAAATTTCTTATTCCTGATCTAGATATTAATCTCTGGCACCGTCGTTCAATTAGTTCATTATGTATGTTGCATAAGATTTTTCACAACTCTGACCATCCTTTACATTCAGATCTCCCTGGACAATTCTATCCTGTTCGTAATACTAGGCAGGCAGTTAATTCTAATAGCCAGGCCTTCTCCATCACGAGGCTCAATACTACGCAGTACTCTAGAAGTTTTATTCCAGCTGTGACCAAGTTGTGGAATGATCTTCCTAATCGGTGGTTGAATCAATAGAACTTCAAAAGTTCAAAGTTGGAGCAAATGCTTTTTTGTTGACCAGGCGGACATAGTCTTTTTTATAAGTTTATTTATGACATATTTGTTTTTGATGTTGTTGATAATTTATTATATGACATGTCTGTTTTGACGTTGTTTCTTATTTTAGAATGATTTATTGTTAATTTGTTCTCTTCATTTATTTATTTCCTTATTTCCTTTCCTCACTGGGCTATTTTTCCCTGTTGGAGCCCCTGGGCTTATAGCATCTTGCTTTTCCAACTAGGGTTGTAGCTTGGATAGTAATAATAATAATAATAATGATTGTTCCTCAGGCTAGTACTTTCGACCCTATATAATATACACATATGTAGTTTGGCATAGAAAGCAAGCTTGCCCCATATGCAGATGATGCTACTCTCTTTGCATCAATTCTATCCCCTGAATGCAAGTTACTGAATCCCTTAATAGAGATCTAGGTAAATTTAGTGCATGGTGAAACATATGGAATCTGAAGTTGAACTCTAACAAAACACAAAGTATGATTATAGGTGGGCCGAGGACAGTAGGTCCTCAGCATCTGGATCTCTGTATTCATGTTTTTTTTTTTCCAACTACATACAACTTCTTTAAAATTTTCGGTGTGATTCTTGATTGCAAATTTACTTATGGAAAACACACTAGGTCTGTTTCCTCTTCAATTTCTCAAAAAAATGGCTTATTGTGAAAAGTCTTTTTTTAAGATCTTCGGTGATCAATCTATCATGATGAAATGCTTCAATTCTTTCATTCTGCCTTGTTTCGAGTATATATCTGCCTGCTCTTCACCTGCTGATTCTCATCTTAATTTACTGGATAAAAACTTACGGTTTATTCATTTTAACATTCTTGCCTTCTCCATCATAAGCCTAAACTGTACAGAGTATTCTAAAAGTTTTATTCTACCTATGACCAGACTGTGGAATGATCTTTCTAACCAGGCAGTTGAATCAGTGGAACTTCAGAAGTTCAAACTTGCAGTGGATGTTTTTGTGTTGAACACGTTGACAAGATTCTCTCTTCCTTATTTATATATGACAGAGGTGTATTAACGTTGTTACTGATCGGAGTCATTATATTCTTTACTATTACTTCTCCCATAGTTTATTTACTTCTTATTCCCTTTCCTCACTGAGTTATTATTCCTGTTGAAGCTCCGGCCCGGTATCACCCTGCTTTTCCAAATACGGTTGTAGCTTAGATAGTAATAATAATAATCAAATAGTTCAGCTTAGATAGTAATAATAATAATCAAATAATTCAATAATGGTGAAGTACAAGTTCATTGTCAGTGTACTGTTCACATGACATGGAACGATGTTACTTTTGAGTATGAATAAAGTAGATTAATTTCAGTTTATGCCTATTCGACATCCTGAGGCACCACTCAAGATGATATAATTTGACTAATAAATTAACAACAATCTTACAATGAAGACTGTGGCAAGCGGAGCTGAGTTACATATAGATAAACCCAATGAATGCATCTTTCCATCCTTCCTGTAAATCCGTTCGTTGCAAAACTTTTTACTGGTCCTAAAATTGGTCTTTTCGACAAAAACTACTGAAATTCTTAACCCGTATCTAAGTTATGTTTTGTTTCATTGCATATGTTTCCATAACTATTAAGTATATTTAGATGCCTAAATCAATTCCAGTCCTAAAGCAATAGAACTTTTAACGCTCATAACAAGAACATCTTACCAAGAGAAATGAAAACA
>NW_027171716.1:77500-112500 GCF_036898095.1 Palaemon carinicauda
AGAAGAGCTGATCATACTTTGGGGCAGATTCATAGCTGGAATCCATATATATATATATATATATATATATATATATATATATATATATATATATATATATATATATATATATATATATATACATATATGTATATATTTATATATATATATATATTATATATATATATAAAATATTATATATATATATATATATATATATATATTCAACTACAGTAGGTAGGTAGTAGGTTGGCCAGGGCACCAGCCACCCGTTGAGATACTACCGCTAGAGAGTTATGGGGTCTTTTGACTGGCCAGACAGTACTACATTGGATCCTCCTCTCTGGTTACGGTTCATTTTCCCTTTGCCTACATACACACTGAATAGTCTGGCATATTCTTTACATATTCTCCTCTATCCTCATACACCTGACAACACAGATTACCAAACAATTCTTCATCACCCAAGGGGTTACTGCACTGTAATTGTTCAGTGCCACTTTCCTCTTGGTAAGGGTAGAAGAGACTCTTTAGCTATGGTAAGCAGCTCTTCTAGGAGAAGGACACTCCAAAATCAAACCACTGTTCTCTAGGCTTGGGTAGTGCCATAGCCTCTGTACCATGGCCTTTCACTGTCTTGGGTTAGAGTTCTCTTGCTTGAGGGTACACTCGAGCACACTCTCCTATCTTATTTCTCTTCCTCTTGTTTTGTTAAAGTTTTTATAGTTTATATAGGAGATATTTATTGTTGTTACTCTTCTTAGAATATTTTATTTTCCTTTTTTCCTTTCCGCACTGAGCTATTTTCCCTGTTGGAGCCCCTGGGCTTGTAGCGTGCTGCTTTTCCAACTGGGGTTGTGGCTTAGTAGGTAATAATAATAATAATAATAGGTCAATACACCAGATTCGCCATACTTTGAAATTACTTTACGCCAATAGGTACTTACATATTATAAGCGTATCTACTCGGACAGCTCTGAAAATGCGTCTTCAATGGTAGATTTACCGTATATCTAGCAGTAATATTTTTTACACACTTTTGTCAAGAGAAGTAAGATTTACTTTCTACTCTATTGAGCACATATATTTCTATAGAATTCGGGTCAAGTGCAGATTCAAAATCAAGCCATCTCCATCCTAATAACTCAGTACATCGTCGATAATGTCCTTTCGATGGCTGACACCAGTTGGAGAAATTGATCAATCAAATCTTGCTCACTTCATCTTCCTAGAGCTTACTTCGTTTTTTCTTTTATTTTTCATTGGAAGGGGGAAAAAGAGACTAGCAGGCAAAATACCTCAAAACAGCTACTGGTTTTCATTGGCCATCCATCCCGATACTGGATAAGTCAAATGTAAGATGAACTTCGCTGAACACACTTGTTCATATAAAACGACATTAATATTCTAACGCGCACACACCCATACTACCATTGGAAGACGAACACAGTCAAATAACATAATACTAAAGGCACTGCATACGCATGAAACATAAAGACAGCAAAGTAGCATACATACGAACACAAGGACATACACCAACATGAAAAATAAATCTACTAAAACGGAAGTGGCTGGGGACAGAATTAAAAACAGCTGTAAATGGCTTTGTCGGATTGGAAAGAAAAGACAGGATTTCCCCCTTTGAAAAAACAGAGACGGATATCACCGATTTCAGTGTCAATAAGATTAAAAAAATAAAGGCTCTCTCTCTCTCTCTCTCTCTCTCTCTCTCTCTCTCTCTCTCTCTCTCTCTCTCTCTCTCTCTCTCTCTCTCTCTCACCGCCACACACGCAAATAACCAAATAAATTGTCAATACTTTTAAAAAATAGACCTCATACCTTTCTCTTTTTCTCTTTCACAGATGTTAAGAACTACTATTTTTATAAGTTTGAGCATATCATTGACTCTTTATATTTAGAATATATGTGTACACTATTTTTTTTCTAGGTAAATTTATTACTCTACCTTCTCGTTCTTTTCTCTAAAGTCAATATCCTTAAACGTGAAGTCAGAACAGTAGAGAGAGAGAGAGAGAGAGAGAGAGAGAGAGAGAGAGAGAGAGAGAGAGAGAGAGAGAGAGAGAGAGAGAATTACAGATCTCAAAGGACTTGTTCCATCTTAGATCACAATAAAGTACTTTTAAACTGATCGATAAATCGATATACTTAAATGATACCATATACTTATAGAGAGAGAGAGAGAGAGAGAGAGAGAGAGAGAGAGAGAGAGAGAGAGAGAGAGAGAGAGAGAGAGAATGAGGTTTAACTAATATAATCTCAGGATTCATATAAAACCAACAGGAAAGATAAAAGTATTGAAATCCCATTATGTACCATATATTTTTTCGTGAAACAAGCAATATACTCCACATTTGAAAAGCACAAAATTTTAAACCAACAAATACAAAGCAATATACTTGGCAATACAAGTAAGATGCAATTGCTGTTTTTTACCAAACATGTGAATTAAGGCACTATAGAAATATAATCTCTACTAAAATACATTTCGGGTTCCAAATCTTTGGATTTGGATTTACGAGTTTTGTCCCGAAAGCCTGGAATTTGGGGCCCGGGAGGCCATTCAACGCGTATGTACTACATAAGAAAACAACAAAGTATTACCTTGAAGGTGAAAATGAAGAGGTTGGACAGCAAAATGGAAGAAAGTAGGCAGGAATGGAGGTACAGTAGAAGGCTAAAAAGTGAGGGCCCTCAAAGGCCGAACGGACGCTTCAAAGAACCTTCAAGTAATGTATACATATCGCCGCTTAAGGTGCACTGATGGAACTAACCCCCTTCTAGGAAGAGGGGCATCCTAATCGAAAAGCGGTAACTAAACAATCAATTAAGTTAATATTCACGATAGATATGTTTGTGATTCCAAATAAAAGCTCCACAGATGATAGTAAGCAAAGAAAATTACAGTTTTGGCCAGTAAATATAAACGTTGAACTTTCGACTTGGAAAAGTATTGTTCACTTCCTTTAACAGTTAAGGGAAATTTTTATAGTCCCTTTCCCCCTTTTCTAATCTAGGATACAAGGAAAATGTTTTGGGCATCGGATAACAAATTCTTCTCATGTATTACACTAAGGATGCTTTTGTTTGTAGGTAATACAGGTATACATGCTCGCATATGCATTCTCACAAACACACATACATACATAAATACATACAACACACACACACACACACACACATACATATATATATATATATATATATATATATATATATATATATATATATATATATACACATATATATATATGTGTGTGTGTGTGTGTATCATGATAGCTGACGCGTGATGAGCATATATGTATTATAGCCACGAAAGGATTAGTGAAAAGACTTGATTGGAGTTAATACTTTCGTCATATTGGTGATATCAACGGATATATAATTAGCTCATAATCAGAAATCTACCAACTAAATAATTGCTGTTCCAAGAAATGCTGGCGTTTTAAGATATTAAGCACACCATGATATATGGCTGAAAGACACATACTGGAGGGTTTTTAACCTGATGGGAGGAAATAACCCATAAATCAATCATGATCTTCTTCACCTGAGGGATGTAACGATCACTTTTTTACCAAGCTCGTCACTAAGAAATAAACCAATAGCATTAACACCGACCCTGTAATAATTTTACGATATAAATGAAGAAATGAGGCGTCACAATTTTTGCCGGTAAATGGGGTCAGTAAACAGAAATTTAATCATATTATCTTGCTGGTTATGGTAATTTTCACGCTACATCGTGTAGATATAGGTTGTAATCATGAATCTCAAGTATTCCTTTATATTGTAATCGATGTTACCTCAAATGCACAATGATAGCAAGAAGAATTTTTTTACATGTATATAAAACACAGATTACTTATTGCCTAGAAATGAATGACTAACTGAATTAGTAACACTTGCTGGTGTTACAACTACAGTGGTCTCCACGGTAGGTAAAATATACATTATTTGTCAAATTATAAAAAAAAAAAGTTTGTCGAATATTATCACATTAAAAATATCAAACATTTTATTAATATCTATAATTACGACTATAAACATTAAAAACTAGCAATAATATATTCCGATAAAACCCATAATATTATATTAGGGATACACAAGTATAACTTCCCCCTTGTGTAACACTAAATAAAATACATAAGCCTTGTATGTCATTAAATCCCGGATTAAACAATATTAATCAATAAAGCCGTTTTGGAGAGAGAGAGAGAGAGAGAGAGAGAGAGAGAGAGAGAGAGAGAGAGAGAGAGAGAGAGAGAGAGAGCTGATGAATAGTTATTACAGTACTTAGATCATAATTCATATTATTCATTGTATATATACATACATACACACACACACACACACACACACAGATATATATATATATATATATATATATATATATATATATATATATATATATATATATACATATAAATTACAATTCACTGAATAATTCTGACAAGGCTCTCTGATCTTATATATAAAGAAAAATCCCATGTCAGAGCGAGGCTTGATGTTACTACCTGCTCCCCAGTGATAAATGGAAACTAGAAAAAGGTCTGAATACGATACAGCTACAAAGGCTTGAAAAGAGAAGTCATGAAGGTGAAAAAGGAAATAGTGCTGGATATGATCACGGGGAAGTCATAAAGGGACGAGGAACATGAATATGATTAAAGGGAGAGAATCATGAATGCGGTAAAGGGAAGAGAGAACTAGAAGATGATTATAAAGGGGAAATATAAAGATGTAAAGGAGAACTAGATAATATGGTGATCCATTCAGATCAACTCCCGCAAGACAAGGTCCATAGTCTTGAAATCATGCTTTCATCGTATCATAAGTTTTGTTAAAGGTTTATTCGAATTTATTTGGCCGATACAGATACGCAAACATTATGGGAAGAAATTAAATTCTATACATCATTTGATTCTGGTGGATAAACGAAATTGAATTCAATACATTATTTGATTCTGATGAAAATATAAAATTAAATTTGATACATTATTTGATTTTGATAGAAAGAAGAAATTGAATTCAATATATTATTTGAATCTGATGGAAATACGAAATTAAATTCAAAACATTATTGGGTTTTGATAGAAAGAAGAAATTGAATTCAATACATTATTTGAATCTGATAGAAATACGAAATCAAATTCTAAACATTATTTGATTCTCTTAGAAAGAAGAAATTAAATTCAATACTTTATTTGAATTCTTAAGAAATGAAGAAACTGAATTCAGTAAAGTATATGATTATTATTATCATTAATTGTTAAGCTACAACCCTAGTTGGAAAAGCAGGGTGCCATAAGTCCAAGGGCTCCAACAAGGAAAATAGCCCAGTAAGGAAGGGAAACAAAGAAAAATAAAATATTTTAAGAACAGTAACATTAAAATAAATATCTCCAATATAAACTATAAAAACCTCAACAAAACAAGAGGAAGAGAAATAAGATAGAATAGTGTGTCCGAGTGTACCCTCAATCAAGAGAACTCTAACCCAAGGCAGTGGAAGACCATGGTACAGAGGCTATGGTATTATGTAAAAGAAAGATAAGAACTTAAATGCAGAATAGTACTTTTTCTGGAAAGAAGCATATAAATTCAAAACCGAATAAGCTTCTTCTGGAGAGAGGAAACTACATTCAAAAGAACATAAGATTCTGATGATAAGAGGAAATTAAGTTCAATAAAATATAAAGCTGTTATGAAAAAGGGTATATTATATTCCACACAGAATAAAATTCTTATGAAAAGATGAAATTTAATTTACTATAGTATAAAAAAAAATCACTTTTTCATAACCAAAATCTTAGGTGTTAATATTGATCTTACTGGTGATCGACAAAAGAGAGAGAGAGAGAGAGAGAGAGAGAGAGAGAGAGAGAGAGAGAGAGAGAGAGAGAGAGAGAGAGAGAGAGAGATTAATAATAGATATACAATGGATCAAGAAGTAAGAACGGCAATATCAAAGGCATTTAAGGCAAAAACTATAGTTGAGGTTAGGGATGACCCACCTGGTTCTATTCAAGAGATGAATGGGATGAAAGAGAACACGGCCGATAACGAACTTAAGAAACTTGTACGCTGATGATTTGGCAATCAAGGCAGGGCCTTGAAGGGGAACCAAAGGGATGCAATACTGAATATGGAGAGGGGAGGGTCATTACAAATGCGAAACACAGGAATTCCTTTTTGTCCAATGGGACTGTAAACTCAATGCCCTTTTCTAGTCCGGGGCAGATCAACATCATGAAATCAAAGCCTTGTTTCTCAGAGAATGTTCAGCCATAAATGAAAAAAAAAAAAAAAAATAGTAAGCAAAAAATTGTATGTATTGAGAGTGTTAAATGTTTGATTTCCATTTTTTATTCTATTTAATATATTTTGTATTGCTTTATGCATTTTTGTCACCTGTCATTTTAGTTTGGAGTAGTACCATTACATGCTTGGGTAACCAGTGTTTTATGTAACATTAAAAAAAGGTTATGCAATATGTAATCTATGTAAAAATAAATATGCATCAGATATAAAATTTAACATCAAGTTTTCTTGCCGCTATTTTTATCCCTTTTATACGAATTAAACACAATTTCTGTTGGGATTCAACATCCAATAAGCCTTTCCACTGTCGAACTGAATCAAAAACAATCCGACAGCTTCGTCTAATTCCTAAATATTTTACTTCATAACAATGCAACCTCTTTTTCGCTTACAGATAATATTTTGGTCAAGGTCACTTCTCTCAGCACAAGGCTGATCTACTTCCCATATAAACTCTATTTGGTGTATGTTTCTTTATCTTTCCTTCCACGATTTGGCTTTCTCATTTTGCTTTTCTTTTCCTTATAAAGTTTTTCCTTTCAAGCAGCCTAATCCTTTTTTTATCTGTTTACGGATATGCTGGCCTTGTATTCACCTCACCCTTCAATTGCGTAGGTCCTGGACTATATAAAGGCATTAGGATCCATGAGGAATTCAACGTTCACACAAAATTAATGACACTTAAACTTGTGGTGCTGATTTTACGGAATGGATGACTGTTCATTCTTCAGACAAAATATTTCCTTTGGTTTAAGCACATTCTAATTTCAAATGAACAACAGAGAGAGAGAGAGAGAGAGAGAGAGAGAGAGAGAGAGAGAGAGAGAGAGAGAGAGAGAGAGAGAGAGAGAGAGAGAGAGAATTAATACCGTACTGTGGATAATCTACCTGATCGGATTACTTCAGTTTTTTCTTTGCAAAGTGTTATAAACACAAAAATGACGTAAAACTTTGTCAAATAGCCTACTGGTACGAGGAAAATGTAGAGCTAGCATAAAGTTAGGTCAATCGAGCACCAACAAAAAAATATATATTTCTCAAACCGATCGCCGATGAAGTCTGGAATAATTGCATTACAGTGTTTTGTAGCGAGGCTTATCAATGTCGTGTGTGTGTGTATATATACATATATACATACAGGGCACCAGCCACCCGTTGAGATTCTACCGCTAGAGAGTTATTGGATTATTTGACTGGCCATACAGTGCTACATTGGATCCTTCTCTCTAGTTACGGCTCATTTTCCTTTTGCCTACACATACATCGAATCGTCTGGCCTATTCTTTACATTTTCCTCTAATCTCATACACCTGACAACACAGATTACCAAACGATTCATCCTTGCTCAAGGGGTTAAGTACTGCAATGTAATTGTTCAGTGGCTTTTTTTCTTCTTGGTGAGGGTAGAAGAGATTCTCTAGCTATGGTAAGCAGCTCTTCTAGGAGAAGAACACCCCTAAAATCATACCATTGTTCTCTGGTCTTGGACAGTGCCATATCCTCTGTACCATGGCCTTCCACTGTCTTGGATTAGAGTTCTCTTGCGTTGGGGTACACTCGGGCACACTATTCTATCTTATTTCTCTTCCTTTTGTTTTTTAAAGTTTTTTTTTCATAGTTCACATACGAACTAATTATTCTAACGCTCTTACTGATCTTAAAATTTTTTATTTAATTGTTAATTACTTTAATTTTAGTTTCCCTATTTCTTTCCTCACTGGGCTATTTTCCCTGTTGGAGACCTCATGCTTACTGTATAGCATTCTGCTTTTCCAACTAGGGTTGTAGCTTAGCAAGTAGTAATAATAATAATAATAATAATAATAATATATATATATATATACACACATATATATATATATATATATATATATATATATATATGTGTGTGTGTGTGTGTGTGTGTGTACGAGCAGCATCGCAAAAACATTTTAAGAATATCTCATACAAAATCGTTTAAGAGAAAGATTCGTTCGTACATTGTGTAATTCTGTTATTTGGATGAGGTCATTAAATTGTAGTTTGCAAACCTGTTATTCAGACAAGATAGATTAGGACTTCATCCAAATAACTGGAAACTAAATCTTTTGTTTCCGCTCCAAATGTATGCGTCACCTATTTATCCGAAACTCATTATTTCACCTAAGCATATTTGAAAAATATCGAATATGATAATGATGGCGTTTATAATAACTGTGAGGATTATGATTACTAATGTAATTATCATCATCTTTATTATTGTGTGGACCGTTTAATATTAGCAGAATAAAGAAATTAGTTGTTTTTATCCAGGTGTGTCAACGCTTTCATTATGCATTTTTGGGGCAACATTAAGGAATAAATTATATCATTTAAAAGTCGAAAAAAAGACAACGCATACGGAAAGTATTATTCAATGAATATTTATAAAAAAAAAAAAAAAAAAAAAAAAAAAACGCAAAGGAAAGAAAACAAGAAATCGAAGATTTCCGTCCACACCCAGTTCCATCTAAAAATCTAATTAACTCTCTTAACTCCTAGAACACCCTCGTACAATTTCATTCTAGCCAGCTAATATCATTTTGAGGTTTTCTGTGAATTATGAGTATGATAAAAACGTTTATTGAGGTCGATAGACAAGGGACTATACTCCGGTAAATTTCGTCAGCGGAAGTAACAAAAAATTTAAAATAAAAAGACAAAGATACCTCGTGGACTTCTCTTTCTACAAACAACGTACAAATAAACAAGTGAAAAGCAGTACACAACTTTTCTTTATGTTCATTGGCGGAGTCTACTTGGGAGAGAAAAAAAAAAACTACACAATTATGATATTGCTGCAGTAACCGTGTACCAGTAATTCAACAAAGTAGAGTACGTGATGCCTGAGTACACTTTCATCTATGTCGGAAAATTCCCCAGGATTCGCTAAGTTCGAAGAATTGCCCAAACTTTCATTTTTTCTTCGCGTTGTGGTCTCGACGATTATTAAAATGATTTGGATATCAGAGGATGAATTCATAACCCCTTTTCATTACATGTATTCAATGGTACGCGAATGGAATTTTCAATTATACCCTCGTCCCACTTAAGAGGAACAGGCTCGTAACTTTCCATTCAATTCCTGGAGGTTAAGTCTTTAATCCTACTCTTCTTTGTTATGTGCTCAGATTATTTTCAGGAGAGACCAGGTTCTATTAGTTGAGTTGACATAGCAAGGACTTTGACCTGAATATCATTACAAAAAATATGAAAAAAAAAATATTAAGTCTTGGTATTCTCAATGCACACATATATAGTGTAGAAGAGAAAAATACATATGATGTCTCATTATTACTGCATCAATAAGACTAAAGAATGTAAGTGCAGAGAGCCCAGGAATAGAGAGGATAAGGTGATGGTGTCACTAAGTCTACTCTAGGGGTAGGGTTTGTAATGTCAGGACCATGATCAAATAAGAGATCTTATTTCTTGGGTCTTGGCTAGGATTTTGGGAACAGCTAACGCCATGCAAGTGTTAGTTCAAAGACTGTATGGTACAGGCTTGGTATTAAATGAATAAATGTTGTAATAGTGAGTGCATATGGTCCACGAAAAAAAAAATGGGGGGGAGGTGAGAATCTCTGGCCAGCCGGGTTTGGGTACAATGAAAAAGTTGTTTTAATATGGTAGGTGAAAAGAAAGATGAGGCATTGTTGATATGTATGGAGAAAAGCTATGGGAACACGAGTGTTGCAAGTTGCTTGATGTAAGTAAATACACAGTATACTTGGAATAGAGGAACTGATGTTTGTTAGATATACGTTAGTACACAAACGATGGAGAAGGTCTTCGATGAATATGTTAGTGATGATAGGAGTGTCTAGTTGTATGTATTATAATTACTTACATAAAGCACATGAAGATAGATACGAATTCAAATCAGTGTGAGTAGATACGTTCTGATCTTGATTACTTTAAAACAGTGCGGAATTGCTATACAACTTTGATTTTATTACATTATACTTAGTGAACGCTATAAAAATGTAAATCTCGGATGCATAGACCAAATTTAAATAACAACATTAAACTCAAAATGATTATGCAATTAACAATACAAAAGTATCATCACAATAAATTCCATACGTATATACCCACAAGTATGTATGTATGTATGTATGTATGTATGTATGTATACACACACACACATATATATATATATATATATATATATATATATATATATATATATTTACAATATATATATATATATACATATATATATATATATATATATATATATATATATATAATATATATATATATATATACAATATATATATATATATATATATATATATATATATATGTGTGTGTGTGTGTGTATGTGTAATTCTATTGTACTTGTGCCCATTCTTCTTCCTTTGATATATCACAGGAGAAAAAAACAATCTCGGTCATTGCACATCACCCTAATGGTGCAGTCAAAACACACTCATTGACCGCAGAGAGAGAGAGAATCTCACAAAGGACACGAGAATCAGAGTAGGCGCTCGGATCCCAACGAACGATGTTGATGCATCCAAGGAATAGTACAGCAGGGGCTGCAACAAGATCACTTCGGGTCTAAGGCAAGGAAGTGATTTGATCTGATTTATGGACTTTGGGCCTTATGGCCCATCCTCGGGGCTGGGGAGGCAATTTAGAGATGTCTGTAATGATGCCAGAATTAACAATATCATTTTAAGCTGTCCAAAACAGACACAGTTCACAAGGCTATTGCTACACGTAGTTATTTAATGCTTAGTGAGTCTTGCTTGAGGAAGATTAATTTAGCAGGTTTCCCTTGATGAGACTGCAATCACAATACTCATAGAAATTGAGAACATAAAATAATGTTGGCTATATGAATAAAAGGTTCGTTGTAAGATGCTAAAAGATGCTAGGGTACGCGCTAGTAAAACATCAACTTCAATTTCGTCATTTAATTTTCATCATCATAATTTAACCGATGTAAGGTCTCATTAATCCGAACTGTCCATTCATTAGTAATAAACTAGATAATAGATAATACGGAATGAGAGTACCCGCCACTCAACTAATACAGATTTCTTTTATAACAATTACGTTAAGTAATTGGTAGCAGTTCATAAATAATCTATTGCATGAGCGAGATCGTTGTGAATGAATTCATGAATGAGTCATTTAATCAAAGCCAGATGTCAGTGATTCACGTTCAGTGACTCTTGCATTACCTATCAATGGTAACTGAAATGCAACTTCGTACAACTGAATTAAAATATCATACGTTAGTACACATAAAATAAATTATGCACTGTGATGAAAAATTAGGCATCAATCAAGACCTTAACATTCGCATGTCCCCGCTTCCCTTTCAGTATCTTCCTTTCTGTCCTGATTAAAATTAAAATTGACACAGACATACACACTCTTCAATAGGTCTTGATCTAATTGAATTTACGCTAAATATAAACATTTCTATTTCACATTAGTAAAAAAATTAGGCGATTTGAAGATGGGTTATTTCAACGCAAAATGAAAATTAAATGAACAACTAAAACAAAATTGCGTTTCTGGGTTTAAAAAAACAAAGATTAATTATATAGCAAATGACGTTTAATTCCAAGTACAGAAAACTCAAGATACAAAAACAATATCTTAAAACCGCAAAACAATGTGAAATACAATATTACAGTCTATAATAGTAAAAAGCGAAAAATCTTCATACTAACTTAGATCATACAAGACTAAAACTACACTATTCCAGATCACAAAAATCTTGAAGCAACAGAATTTCAGATCACAATAAATAAAACCATAGGATTTCACACCATGAAAAAATAAAACGACAATATTTCACATCACGATAAAGTAAAGCAACAGTATTCTAGATCAGAAATATATTAAAGCCACAGACACATAGTTTCAGATCACAGATAAAATAAAACGAAAGTATTTCAGATCACGAAAATAATGTATAAACAGCATTTCAGATCCCTGAAAAAAATAAAGTCGAGATGTTTGATATCACAAAAGAAAAAAGCCACAGCATTTCAATTATATGAAAATAAAGCCACACCATTTCAGGCCACCCAAAAAAAAATAAGCCATATCATTTCACATCACTAAAAGGAACACCAATTCAAATCAAGAGAATAAAGTCTCTATATTTCAGGCCACAGAAGAATAAAGACAACGTTGTTCCAACGGTAAGGTAAAAATATAAATCCTTCGCTATATTACAACAAAAAACTAATGGCCAAAATGCTTTCGAGATAATTACTAAAGATAACGTCGACGAAGGCTCTTTTCTTAAGAAAATGTAACGCCAACACTATTCTAGCTCATGGTGATAAAAAATTACCTCTTTCCTTTTGTGAGGGGAAAACATGATGTAGGTGGAGAACAAAGGAACGAGGTTTTATCTTTACGAAAGAAATACGAATGAAAACAAGAATCAAGTTCACTCCCTACAAATACCACGATCCGTTAACGAGTTACATCCTATGACATTCAATAAATCTGATCAACATTGGCATGCTTCCATCGTTGCCACGAGTGAAACCAAATCATTCATTTATGTTAATATCTTTTTCTACGCAGATACAGTCTGGAAGAGCAATGCAATGCCGTTTTCCCACCCAAAACTGAAAACAAAGTTCAACTTTATAAGCCATAAACCAATAAGCCATAGACGTTTCTCTAGAGATGAAAACGTTTTAATAGTATGGGAAAACATACACAGAAACATAGTAGCAGAAGAAAAGACAATCACTGAAGGAAGGTGGAATATGATAAGAATATGAGCTGAATTGGATATATGCCTTAGGCCCATATAAGCCGGTGATGGGGCCGGGAAGCCCATTCAGAACCTCACAGTTGCACTTTGAAACCAAAGTTACGAGGCTGGGCAGCAAGACAGAAGAGGAAATGTGAACAGAGGCAAAGTAGAGGCCTAAAAAGTAGCTACCGGTTTAGTAATGGCTACTTTGTGAGGTGCACTGACGACACTAAACCGCCTATGGAAAGATAAAAGTATGGGAAAACATAACCTTGAAGATTATTCCAAAGTTTGGCAGTAGGGGAAAAAGACACATTCGCTGCACTGGGATATTTAAGAATACCTTGCTTACACAGAGTAAAGTAAGGAAGATGCAGAGAACAAAATGTGAAAGTGTAAGAGTTAATTAACGTCGTAATATCAACTGGGTAAAGCAATGGCGGAAGGCAGCAACGAAGGCTGATCGATAATTGAAAACGGACAGTTCTTGCACCTCATTTTAAACAAGTTATACAATCATTAAATAAGGTTAGAATCAAACAACAACAATAATACTAGTATTCATGAAAATCTAGAATAATAAAGACATTCAATGCAGTATTATTATTATTATTATTATTATTATTATTATTATTATTATCATTATTATTACAAGCTAAACTACAACCTTGGTTGGAAAAGCAGGATGCTAAAATCCCAAGGGTTCCAGCAAGGTAAAAATTGCCCAATGAGAAACGGAAACAAGAACATAAATTAACTACAAGAGAAGTAATGAACAATCAAAATAAAATATTCTAATAACAGCAACAACATTAAATTAGATCCTTCATATATAAACTATAACTTCAAAAAAGAAGCAGAAGGAAGAAAAATAAGATGGAATAGTGTGCCCGGGTGTACCCTCAAGCAAGAGAACTCGAACCCAAGACAGTGGAAGACCAAGGTACAGAGGCTATGGAACTACCCAAGACTAGAGAACAATGGTTTGATTTGGGAGTGTCCATCTCCTAGCACAGATGGTTACCACAGCTAGTCTCTCTTCTACCATTACCAAGAATAAAGTAGCCACTGAACAACTACATTGCGGTAGATAACCACTTGAGTGAAGAAGAACTGGCAATCCCAGTGTTTATAGGTGTGTGGCCACACTATTTGGTGTATGTGTGGGCACATAAATGATAAGCCGCAACCAGAGAGAGGGATCCAATGTAGTACTGTGTGGCCAATCAAAGGATCCAATAACTCTCTAGCGGTAGTATTTCAACGGGTGGCTGGTGTCAATAATAATAATAATAATAATAATAATAATAATAATAATAATAATAATAATGATAATAATAATCGATTTGTTGTTGATGTTCCATAGAAAAAGGACAGGTAGTCTAAAATGAACGCAAGGTGAACCATGAAGATAAGGACTGACAAACGAAAAAGCAAACAAAACAAATGCACTTTCCAAACACAGCATCAAAGAAGGGATCCCGATGACATCATGGACATTACATTCAACACGCAGTCAGCCTTATAAGATATTCATAAATCCAGAGCCGTCTTTACAGACATCTATGTCCATAAATGATTACCCTTTTTAATCTATTTTCATAAATCTACTTATCATCATTGTAATACGGCTGTTAATCGACAGACTTATAATTCAAATATATATCCATAAAAGTTTTCATTTAAACAAATATTTAACTTTAAGTTTAGTTTTTACACTCCATATCTATTACTGAAAAGCAGTCATACATCCACATTATTGAGCATTTCAATACATTTCTACATCCACCTATTTCTACTAAAAAATCTTTCATCCACGTACATATAAATAACGACATTCGTTCATCCCCATATCTATATGTAAAACCACTAAAAAAAACATTTATTTATCTCTAAAATATTTATAAACCGACATTTTATCCCTAAATTTGCATAACATCTTCAGATCATTCATAAGAATCGACAAAAATTATATGAAAACATCACAGCTTTTTCAGATGAATCTCGATTCTACTAAAAGAAAACTTAAGTCGAAAATAATTTAAATCCACATTACACATTCCGCCTCTCCTCCTATAAGAGTCTCTTACAGCTCAGACCTACAAGATTCTCTGGAACAGCTTCTGTTTGAGAGACAGACTTGTCATCATGTCCGAAGACTTGTCCATCACGGCGTTTTGTGTTTACCTCTCGTTATTTCCTAATGGACAGGACTGTGATACGGAATATCCTGGTCTCGTTACTCAGAATATGCACAATGAAAACTGTTCATTTACTCATGTATACAGTGTATATATATATATATATATATATATATATATATATATATATATATATATATATATATATATATATATCGTTATTTTCTACTGGACCGGAAAATGGTACGGAATATCATGGTCATGTTACTCGGAATATGCACAATGAAAACTGTACATTAATATATACATCGTTATTTCCTAATGGGTCGGACTATGATACAGAATATCCTGATCATGTTACTCTCTGAATAGGCACAATGAAAACTGTTCACACACACACATACATACATACATACATATATATATATATATATATATATATATATATATATATATATACCCTTTGGGTACGTAATCTGTGATGGTCTAGTTAGTGATTTCATAAAGAACACAATGACTAACAGACCTTTTGCACACAAAATACGGTAACCATTAATGAAACTAACTGGTTGGTTATTGATTGCCCAATTCTGGGTGAAGAACGGGCTCTTGCTCACAGCAACCCATCAGAATGAAGCTATCGACAATAGGTCAAAAGGATATTGAAAACAAATTCAACCTATTGAGTGTGATGTCCTCTCAACCAAAATAAAAAAAAAATCATATTCAAGGAAAATGGGTATAAATATACTATCAGCATCCTTACAGCACAGAGAGAGAGAGAGAGAGAGAGAGAGAGAGAGAGAGAGAGAGAGAGAGAGAGAGAGAGAGAGATTGTTAAACGCTACATAGGCTGCTTCACACCCAAACATGCTACTGGAAACATATTAAAAAAGAAGTTTCTTATGAACGCAAGAAACTATGAAAAAAAATTTTGTTTGCACACTATTCAAGCATTTTGCACAAACATTCATATCACGAACAAACATTCCACACAAGCATGCACACTACACAAACATAGAAAGTAAATACAAATAGACAATCAAAGAACACACAAGACTGCTTCAAGTCACAGACTCAGCGCCAAATGTTCTCGGGGTTTGCAAAGCTCCTTCAGAACTTGGACGTAATCATTTGGAAAAAGGAAAAGAAAACTCGTGAAAAGATCGACTCGAGCAATTTAAGACCATTATGTAGAGAGGAAAATCTATGCATACATAAATGATAAAGGCATGCATAAACAGACTGCATCTTACTGATATCACAGCCAAGCTGGTTTTATTTTCTTTCTATTTTCGTTTCTCACTTCCTCTCGCTTCATTTTATTATTTTCGTCGAGTTTATCCTCTTTTTTTTTCTAAAATTCTGATTTTATTTCTTTTCATTTGTAATCTCTGTATATTTTCTTTTATTTTCTGACTTCTAATTCCCCTTCTTAGTCATGTTTCCCTTAATGATCTTTATGCTCCTAAAAATTTTCCCCTTTACGTTTAAATTTTGTCGTCTTCTCTCATTAAGACGAATGTCTCTTTTCATGCTACATGAATAACGGGAATAACAAAATATTTCTTTGACGGCAACAACAATTGGTCAACATGACCAAAGACGTCAAACATGTGACTTGATTTGTGTTACACAACGTACCTTCACATGTCAGAAGGGAAAATGTACAAATGATTTTAACACTCTTCAATAATACTGAGAAGAGGAAATCCCGTAAGCAGGCTTTTTATGCATCATAAGGGACAAAAGAGATTTCCAAATAACTTCAAGATCCCTAGAGAACCGATACATACACTTTGTAAAACAATATTATCATTATCAATATCAAGAGGAAAGATAATACCATAGTTTGAAAAGAAGGCTGCTACAAGCCCAAATGCCCAAACAGGGAAAGCAGCACAGTGTGGAAATAGACAAATAACGAATAAACTATATATGGGAAAAGATTAGCTATAAAATATATAAAGATTAACAGCAGCTTTAAATAGATCAGTCTTATAAAAACTATGTAACAAGACTTTAGTTAACATGACAAGCACAAGAGCATTTGTACCAAGTCTGATCTTCTGAATTTCGATCGAGTCATCCCCAGATTATGAATACCCTTCTACAATTTAGCAGAGCTGGAATTAAACTTCTCGGATACTGCATAGTATTGAACCTCATGATGGAAAAGGCAAGATTGTTAGAATTAACTTGCATACCTAGAACTACGTACACGATGGTACAGTCTGGGAAGAACTAAATACAAAAGATGGTTTAGAATTGTGAAAAAATGCCAGAGAATAATTTGCAATTCAAGGATAAGAAATTTAATACACTTCAAGTTAATCAAACAAATTCAAATGAAAATCAGCAGCTAAAGATAAGACAGGCGAAAAATACTGTACTTAAACAAGGTACAGTAGAATGAAAAACATTTCCCCAGGATAGATTGATCACAAAAATATTGAAAAACTTTCTCAATATACCATCAATTGTACAATCAAAGAAGAAACAGACCAAATGTGTTAATCAAAAGTAAATTTTCAATAAGGGATTACACAAATGTTAAGTGGTAATTGTGGCATCAAGTTGAACCCTAACAAAATCAAAGTATGATTGCAAGTAGGTTGAAGATAGTGGCTCCTGAAGATCCAGGTCTTTGCATTGTTAATGCATCACTTTAATTATATAGTTAGAAAGATGCATTAGCAGTGCAAAGACCATATAGTTAGAGAGATACAGTATATCAGCAGCGCAAAGACCTGGATGTTGAGGAGCCACTATCCTCGACCTACTTACAATCATACTTTGAGTTTTGTTAGAGTTCAAATTCATGCCATGTAATTAGCACAATGCACTAATTTTATCTAAATCTCTATTAAGTGATTCAACAACCCCTGGTCTACATTCAGGAGATGAATTGATACAAAGTAGCATTATGTGCATATACAACAAGCTTGTTTTCTATGCCAACCAACAATCATGCGTATAGAATAGGAAAAGTCATGGGCCGAGATCACTTACTCGAAGAACACCAGAAATTTCATCTCTATAGTCAATATTATCATTATTACTTGCTAAGCTACAACCCTAGTTGGAAAAGCAGGATGCTATAAGCCCGTGGGCTCCAACAGGGAAAATAGCTTAGTGAGGAAAGGAGATAAGGAAATAAACTACAACAGAATAATGAACAATAAAAAATATATTAAGAACAGTAACAACATTAAAATAGATCTCCCATTTATAGACACTAAAAAATTTAATAAAAGCAGGAGGAAGATAAATAAGAAAGAAAAGTGTGCCTGAGTGTACCCTCAAGCAAGAGATCTCTAGCCCAAGACAGATGGTGTCCATCAACAACTATTCTATACAACCTATTACTTGAAACTTCAATAATGATACTAAGAATAAGACACCTACGCCCATCTGATTAACTTTGAAAATAAGAGCCTCATGATTAACACGGCCAAAGCAGCGCTAAAGTCAAGCTGTATCATATGACCTTTCTGATCACAAGCATGGGATTTCTGTACAGTATAGGAAACTGTAAGAAGAGCATCACGTGCTCCGAGCCCTTTGCAAAAGACTAACTTCAAATTAGGGAACATTCTTAAAGACGTTCAAAAACTTTAGATATGGGAGTTATGGAAATTTAACAAGTCATCAACAGGGCTAGAGCTACCGCAAACATATTTACCTAAAAGAGTAAATTTATCAATCATCCAACGAGTGCAAAAATACTTATTCTTGTTAACTTAGGAATAATAACAGACAGCTTTGGAGCTAAGAAATCAGTTGTCTTTATTAGAAAATAAACCTATGGAAAATACCATTTGAGTCTATACCTCCATAAATATCAAAGTCCAGTAAAAGTTTTTTAATTTTACGGGACCGAAAAATTAAGCTATTCACTATAGTTTAGCTTCGGGAAAACTGGAATAAGGAAGATCTGATTTCTTATTACTCTGCTATCTATCGAGCATATCACCTAAAAGGTTTATCTTCGGACAATAGAGTTACAGACCCATATGGATACAAAGGAGGGATTGTTAAGTCTAAACTAGAGAACAGATTCAAGAGTAGTCCACCATTTTTGTTCTTGGGTTATACCAAAAAGTTATTTTATGGTCAACATGTATTCGTCTCTGTTGAACACACTTTTATGGTACAAAGGGCTCACCTCATGGTATTTTATCATAATGGGTGTGAATTGCATCCAATAGTGTGTCAAGAATACCACATCATATCGATTGATGTAAGAAAAAATCTCCAAGAGAAACCTGATATACCAGCGGAGACCTGAGTCCACATTTGACCTTTCATGGACTGTCACATATATTCAATCAAACTATTGTCCCAATTCAGCCTCTAAGTCAAATTGTTCATGTAGAGACCATATTATCGGCAAAAGGAAAAAAAAAAAGAAATTTATAATCATCATCAATAGTAGTAGTAGTAGTAGTAGTAGTAGTAGTAGTAGTAGTAGTAGTAGTAGTAGTAGTAGTATCAATACTGGCTACATTAATAAATCTCGTATGGTAATCTTCTACCGTAAAAAAGAAATATCTTCATAATAAAATATGCGAAATCTTTCGTATAATTAGATGGGAAAAAATTACCAAAATGGAAACTTTCATTCCGTCCCACACACCCTCAAATTCGGTGATGATTACCTTTAAAAAGCGTATAAAAATTTCAGCAGGGTGAGGTGAGGGACACGGGGTCAGGACGAACCTAGATTGATTGATTTGAAGTTTTCTGGCCTCTGTATCGAGGGTCATTGACGCCGAGACGAACCCAGAAAGCCAGCATAGTACACGACTAAAATCATCATCCTCTAAGCTGCATTAAGTGCAACATAATATAAAGGCTTCTCAGAGATTCCAGTTTCCAAACAAATTCGTTGGGGATAACGAGAGTTGCAAACCTAGCATATTTTCTCTGAGCAACAGATGTGTAACTTCACTTCCATGAAAATTTATTTCCCCCCAGAGAGAGATTCTTTTAAACAATACGAACGTCATCACTTCTATCTGAGCGCTGCAATCGTGAAACATTATTCTTTTATATATAAATATTTCATCCTTTTGCCGCTTTTCTACAAATCTTATTTTACATAACCTAATTCATCTAGCATTAAAAGATCTTATTTCAATAATACAGTGAACAGCAAAATTACCATACTAATAATTCTCCATTCATTTCAAATTTCCCTCAACACGAACATGAAAAAAAAATCCCCAGACTGCGAAAACACACAGAAGTAAAAATGAAAAACAAAAACAAAAAAGAGTACACCTCAGGAGTTCTCTGGAGTATAACTTAAAACTAACATGTGAACTTTCTACGAAAATTTCTCAGTATTTGAAAAAAAAAGGGAACAAAAATGGAGCATACGCAGAAACAGAAATCGATCAAAATAAACACCGTATAATTTCACAAAAGAATGAAAGGGGCGACGATTGAAAAAATTAATAGGTAACTAAATTCTAACACTTCAAAAATTATCTTGATTTATTAATGAAAATCGAATAAATACAACACTAACCATCTTGAAACTACGACTAACCAATGCAGAAAATGTAAATGAAAATAAAATAGTCTTAGTACTTCTTAAGCAATCTAAAGAATTATTACTAAATAGTGTCATCAATTGTTAAGTCATCCCAGATCTTCAAAGACCTCAATGACATAAACGTCAAAAAACAAATCAACGTCTCTGAAAACTTCGCAGACGCATTACCAGAGAGAAAGAGAAAATTGATGTAGAAATATTTATTAAGATATGTATATATGGTAAGCACAGCAACGCTAAATTTGAAGACACATAAAGCGTAATCAACTTGACAAAATACAAAAAGAATTGCACTGCACAACTCCTAAATATCAACAACTACAACAACAACTACAACAACAACAACAACTTTCTATCCATTTGGGATCGAACATAGAACTATTCAAATGAAAGAATAGAGAGCTGGCTTTGATCCCACTGAGGTAAAATTCTATTTCTATCGCACAAGTTGTGTTTTGATTTCTATTATCATTAACAACAACAACAACAATAATAATAATAATAATAATAATAATAATAATAATAATAAAAATAATAATAATAATAATAATAATAAAAGATATGGTATGTGAGCATTATCAATTATTTACATTAGGCTACACGAAAGGAGAAAATACTAGAACCGAGGAGCTCATAATTCATACCGCACATATAATTTAGTAATTCTTTTAATTACTTATATGACCAAGTTTGTGATGATGTGCGTAGGGGCAGCAAATAAAATGTGAAAAAAAACAGAAATGTGTTCTATGTCTTATTCCTCGTTAAATCTTGTAGATTATAATTTCTAAATGAAAAAAGACATATTCCAAGAAATCAGGTGTACACCTGATAATCAGAAACGTAAAGATTTGCAAAACTTACAATCTGAATCAATTAGCAACAGAAGTTTACGTTAATACTAAGTAGGAATTTAATAACGAGAGTATTAAAATGTATTATTATAGTGGGTGAACAAAATATATCGGGTGGTTTAAGAGGAATATAAGATAGTGGAAATGTTTAAGAAAACGAAAATACGAGAGTGAAAAAGATACATGGAAACAATAAGCTTATGAACATAATGGAATGCGGGGTAAAATTATAGAATAAGAGGATGAGAAGGATACTAAAACTCGAAACAAACCAAAGTTTAACGAATGAGGAAAGAGATTAAAAGAAAAGAACAAGAAGGGACTAAATTAATTATCTACACAAAGTGAAAGGAACTCGAATGTAGCGGCGTGAAAGGCACTTGTTGAATAGGAAAGCAACAAAGAAAAAAAGCAGCTCACTTGCATAATGAAATGAAAGACGTGGAAATTTCTCACCCTACTTAACTCAAGAAAAATTATAACTTGAGGAAATAAAAAAAAATGCAGACACTTAACGTATTGGGAAGATAACAACAACACCAAGAAATAAAAGAAAACTGTATATATTTAGAGCTTCAAGAAAAAGAAAAATTAACAGCAGGAAATAAAATGACAAGAAGATATTCAACAAATTAAGGAACATCACATTAAAACGGGAATTAAAATAACAACAATGAATATTTGGCATATTCAAAAAGCAAATGAGAAGGAAATCAAATAAAAGGGGTGGACATTAGGCATTTTGCTAAACAAACTTCAACTATTAGACAAGGCGAGAGGATATTGGAAAAACATATATTCCAGAATTGCTATATGCAATCTCCAACTGTTATGCGGAAGACGTGAAGACTATTCTCATATTGATCAAGGAGATAGCAATGAGTGAAATAGTTAATATTTTGAAACAACTATGAACAATGTATAATCGGATCTAAAACAAACTACATGAAATCAACATGAATATTATAGGTAGCTGTAGACGAATTAATAAAATTAACGTTACCAAAAATAATACAAATAATACAAACGTTTCAAGAATAAAGGCTAATCCTGTTAACATTAACCAACCAAAAGAAATAAACAAACACTAACATTGGTCTTTTATGATCCCCCAAGCACAAGAGTACAGAGAGAGGGAAACGAAAAACAGACATTACAAATAAATAAACCAGTTATAGGATGACAGATGTCACTCTCCAAAGAGGAAACTGACACTTTAAATTAATATAAAATTGCAATACTTCGAACTAGAATGTTATTGAATGTAAAATCAACAGTAAAATGGCCATTAGATAGCGCTCTAATAAAAACTTTTAAAAACAGACCAAATTGAAGCAGATCCACATAAAGCATATGGATATCAAGTCACTTTTATAACAGAAATAATTATCGATTATGGATTAATAACGAAGATGAAAAAATCTAATTTCCCAAATTTTCAATCAAGAATAAAATTAACCGTAAAAAAATAGACAAACTCCTATTTCCCACTTTAACCTTCCAAAAAATAACTGGTAACTAAACTTCCAAATTGGATTGAATAAACAAAACAAAGAGGACGGAAAACACCAAACAAAAGGGATGACATCCCCTCATAACGCATCCTGTTCATTTTCATCTCTAATGATATATGTATAAACAAAATAACTAACCCATCAAAAACAAATATTCAAATTTCTAACAACTTGAAAGGCACCTTTATAAAACTATAAACTTACAAAATACTCACAATGAAACAATGTATCCCATTCAGCAAACGCCTTCCCACCTAAAACTTAAGGAAACTATTTCACGAAGAAGGTAATGAGAGAAAAGGAGTGGACTTAATTAATGTGTTCCCCAGACGATACAATCCCGTCATTTCCCTGAAGAACTACTCTTCGTCGAGTTCAAATTATTGCTCAAGCACACACTTTCAGCTGGAATAGAAGTTTCCTATTTGCAAATAAATAGAAATTTCTCTGAAACTTTCATTAAATGCAAGTTTGCTTATCTTTTCCGCAATAAAAATTCCTAGCTTTTATTAGTTTTCCCGCTTTTCAAATGAATAGATGTCTCCTAATTATTACCAGAATACAACTTTCTTTATTTTTCCTGACAACAAAAATCTAGTTTTCATGGACCATTCAAGTTTGTTTTCTTGTATAAAAAATTACTGAATACAAGAAAACACTTCTTCCTGGAATACAAGTTTTCAGGAATCTCAATATTTTCTCTTCTTTTCCCTTAGATAAACAGCATTCTCTTAGCCGCCTGCACACATTTACCATACTTTTCCTCATCAAAGGTTTTTTAGATTTTTAGACATATTACCCTCTCATTGAAAAAAAATCTTTAAAAAAGGTTTGTTTGCTTTTCTTGGAAACGCATTCCCATTTTCCAATGATAATGGTTTGTTTATTCTCCTCAGATTCGAACACACACACACACTATATATATATATATATATATATATATATATATATATATATATATATATATATGTGTGTGTGTGTGTGTGTGTGTGTGTGTGTGTGTGTGTGTGTGTGTGTGTGTGTAGTTTCAGCATTCCATGGTAAAGTAAAGAAGTCTGTTTGGCAAACCTGTGATGTTTGTAATGAGGCTTCCGGTGTATTCACCAACCTAAGCCCACCAAACTGGAGACCTTGAAGAAGTTCTTAGTCATAATGTATGACAGACCCAACACAGCTGAAGGTGTTGATGCTGCAACATTGGACATGCTTGCTAGGAAGCAGAGGCCATACGAAGCCATTACTCCAACCCGAGCAGCGCTGAAGCAGCAAGTGAGGCGTACTGCATTTTGATTCGATCAACAGTACATGAACCAGAAACAATCTCCTTGCAACTGGGGCATGAAAAAAGATCTGTGGCAGATCATTTGGACAGAGCTCTCACCCATTGCAGAGTTGCCAACAGCTGACCAAGTATGGATGCAAGTCCGAATGCTGAACGCAATTGCTTCTGCTTTGGTATGACCTGCATGGCAATGTGTTGTTGCAGGTGCAACGTTTAGAAACATTGCAGTATACTCATTCAGACAAGGAGATCTAATGTGGCAAACAATTATAAGTCTAATTTCTACATGTACATCCAATAGTATATCGGACTGATAGTGCCTATGATTTTCGTTAATTACGAATCTGGGATTGATATTATGATTCAAGAAGGCTAGTAAGTAGGTATATAGTTCTGAATTCAGATTCAACATAATGAAAATGTATGGCTTGACACCAAGATCACTCTAATAAAATAAGTTTTCCTATTTTATCGAAAAATACAATAAGTTTTTATACCTAATGGCGTCGATCTTGAACTTTTAGGTGGCAATCCCCAATGTGCCAATTTTGGAACTTGTTTCCAGAAATGAAAGATTATTACAGTTATCTAATCCAATATCCCTAGCTGTCTCCCTTACATGACATATACTACATATTCCTCTTATATCTAGACTCTTCCTTCCTTCCAGTAGTGATATTTCAGATCTCGATTCAATCCAACAGTCCCTATCCTCTCCTCACAAGTGCCCAGGTTTCTGCTATATATACATTATAGATAAGTGTGTATATATATATATATATATATATATATATATATATATACATATATATATATATATATATATCTTCCACTGTAACTAGTCCACTGCAGAACAAAGGTACCAGACATGTCGTTCCACTCGCGTCTAAAGTTCAGGGTCTTTCTATGACAGTTTATACCATCAAATTTACTTAGTTCGTCAATGCATCGTCTTCTCATCATTTCCCAGCCTCCTTTTCAATCTCTAGGGACAAATACTGGCATTCTTAATATCTATCTTGTTACCTGCCATTCTCATATGTCTTGCACATGTCCATTTACTTGTCTTACAAGTTGTTTTAATATATATACTGTATATATACTATACTATACAGATAAGAATTTGAATTGGTTTTTAAACTACAAGAACAAACACTTAAGTATAATCTACTGAAAGGTTTGCAATTTATTAATTTGTTATAACTTTTAGACATATGGGTACCAAGCCTTATCTCTGGTTGATAGAACTGGCTAATAATCACCAAAACTTCACTAACACTTTTCTCTCCATCGAATATAGTGTTTGTGTGTATATATATATATATATATATATATATATATATATATATATATATATATATATATATATATATATGTGTGTGTGTGTGTGTATATATGTGTATATATAAATACACACATATATATATAAATTGTTTGTGTGTATATATATATATATATATATATATATATATATATATATATATATATATATATATATATATATATAAAAGCATATTGCATGAAAAGACAGTTGTTCAAGCATTAATTTTTTGGCGGTAAAATTTTTATATAATTTTACTGTCTTTTCTTTCTGCAAAATTAATTTTTTCATAAATCTTCAATGAGGGCTCACCAGCAGGGTGCCAACCTTCGCCACCAACTTACTAACCTCTAGTTTGTCCATATTGAGCAGCTTTTTGGATATCGAGTCTGGATATTGAGGCTGTCCGTACCTTTCCAATACCTCTTTTGAAACATTAATCCAAATCTTTCTAGGTCTTCCTCTCCTTATCCTTCTCAGCACCTTTGAATTATGAACTCTTTCCTCCAAATAAATCGTCCTCCATTCTTTCAATATGACCATAAAATTTCCCAATACTTTCATTCATATTTTGCCTATGCTAATCTTATTGCGACATAAATGCATCTTAACTTGACTCACCCTTTTCAATACTTATCATTCCATATACCATACATAAAGAGAATGTTTCTTCCATTCTATTGTACTGTATATTCCTCCAACAACCAAATTTCTTTTTTAAGAAAGTATCTATTCATAATTTTCTTTCCTACAATCCAACCGTGGAGATCACAAATTAATCAAGTCTCTTCCCAATCATAAGAAAAAACCTGCATCACCTATTCAATGACACTTCTCTCTTCTATCCTATCACCAACCGTTATGTTTACTTCCAAAAATTTATACTAATCAATCAGCATCCATTTCAACATTAACGACTCCATCTTCCTGATATTAATTTTCCATCATAATCTTAACCCCCTTCCTATTTATTCAAACTATATTCTCTTGCAAAATCTATCGTCAATCTGTACTATTCTATCTGCAAGCATCCAAGATCCTAAGTCTATAATTTATTTTCTTATCTGATGTCTTTACACCGACATCTACAGTGCTTTTCTGACTTATAACATCACTCCTTCCATACACAAATAATACACATAATCTCTGGTCCACTTTTACACCATAGCAGTCGCTCTCCCTTCAACAGACCTTTTACAATAATTCTCATCATCATCCACACCACTTCTCTATCTTATAGGTATTGATTTGATGAATTTTGGATATTTTGGCGCGGCGTTAGGGGAGGAGAGGCAATGCAGAACTATGGTTCAAATACAGGAAAATTCTGCAGTTGCACTATGAAGTAAAAGTCATTATATACTGCAACAAGATGAAAGAAATGGAGAGGTACATAGAAACTACAATGGGGATGTAACTAAGGGGCAGAAAGGAAGATGTAAAGATCCTTTAGTATTGCCCACGGCGTAACACGTGAGGTGCACACACTAGATTACCTCCTACAAGACGGCTAACACATACATATATGTGTATGTATGCATGTGTGTATATATATACATATATACATATACACATATATACATACACACACACACACATATATATATATATATATATATATATATATATATATATATATATATATATATACATATATATAGTCATCAACTTGCATTTGTCTGAACAGATATGAATCTTGCCGTCGTTGATAAATATCAGAACTACCCAATGAACTTAATAAAACAAGAAACGAAGACTATATGCCCACATCTTGATAACTTGTCCTGTTGGTAAAGTGTGCGTGTGTAAGTGTGTAAAACAGCCACGTAAGTACGTATATGTAGGAGCGAGCGGGCCTGGTGATGCAATATGATGCCGAGATATGAAAGATGATATATGTGGCCGTCGAAGGATTTGGTCGACAATAGTGAAGAGGAAAACGGTGATGATCATCATTACAGAGAGAGAGAGAGAGAGAGAGAGAGAGAGAGAGAGAGAGAGAGAGAGAGAGAGAGAGAGAGACTGTACGGTATAAATAATAAAGATACTACAAAGGTGAGTAGCATATAGGCTAGTTATCGGTAAAATACAACAACGTTCAGGATGCATTTGCACATACAGTATATACTTCCACAACAGATTATGTGATATAATGGTCTTAGACTTTACTATTGATCTCATTAACCGAACAAAAAAAATCAAGCGAAAGAGAAATAATGTTACAGAATCAATTACAAATTTAAGTAATATAAAATCACCGGTCCAACAATCCTACGTCCTATTCGGGTATTAGAGCTGAAACGAATAATGCAGTCTCATAACTGAACCAAAAGCGTAATGGTGAACAAGTGCTTTAAAGCTCAACTTCTAACAAAAATATGACCTTAGAGTATAAATAAATTAAGACGTCTGTGCGTGTAAATTAGCGATCGTAAGGGAATTTACTGTACAGGTGGTTCTTTTTCGATTTAGCAATCAAAGGCATAAGTATAACGACGGTTATTGTTCTGTTTCTTCTCTGAACCAAATTTCTCTCTCTCTCTCTCTCTCTCTCTCTCTCTCTCTCTCTCTCTCTCTCTCTCTCTCTCTCTCTCTCTCTCTCTCATATAAATAAATAAATATATATGTATATATATATATATATATATATATATATATATATATATATATATATATATATATATATATATATATATATATATGTGTGTGTGTGTGTGTATGTGTGTGTGTGTTTGTATGTACAGACAGATAACTATGCATATATGTATACACACAAATACACAGACACACACACACATATATATATATATATATATATATAGAGAGAGAGAGAGAGAGAGAGAGAGAGAGAGAGAGAGAGAGAGAGAGAGAGAGAGAGAGAGAGAGAGAGAGAATCATAAAAGATTAAATTCAAGTATAACCCATCAAATTATCAAAACATCTTAACCTGAATATTGACCACATAGTTACTGAGAGAGAGAGAGAGAGAGAGAGAGAGAGAGAGAGAGAGAGAGAGAGAGAGAGAGAGAGAGTTAAAATTGTTCGATGTCACGCAACCAATGAATAAAATTCCTAATTGCATAGCTGATTTAACATAGACTTAGGATACTAATCACAGTTAAAAAAAAAAGTTAGATATGGTTTTAATTCTATAACTTTGACCTTTACAATAATTGCCATATTTATTCTAATATAATAATGATGGTGTGATGATGACGATATATTATTTGTATTTCAAATTCATGACACTAACAGCTCAACGATTAATACCCTATATAAAATTATAGAGTATAAATACATTATACATTAAAATTTATTACATTAATTTTTTTATTAATACTGACAATAATAATAATTAAACGTCATTCTAATTAATAACTTTATTGATGTTAATGATTTCATATACTCCATGAAATCGTAATCCTATTATAAGTAACACTATCATGTCCTTTTCACATAACCGAAATGTCACATCAGAAACTGGAAAGCAGTGACAGGAGAATGCCCTGCCCTAAAGCAAACGAACAGAACTAGAAACTGGTCCGGAGAGTGACACAGTTCCAGAACAAGGCAGAGCCAACATTCCCATTCACACCCCTAAAACCCCTACTGAATCCAGGAATGAACTTCCTTCCAGTAGTGAGGTGGGTTGAACCCTACACTCATAAACTCACCTCTCCCGAAGGCAGTGATATATCCAGGCAGTAGTAGTCTTTGGATGCCAGAGATTTTATCCAGTAGTGACAAAAACACAGAAAAAAATGCACCTTGGAGAAAAAAGCAAGAATCACTATTGGGGTTATTATCTAGCTCCTTTTTTATTCTCTGAGGCTACGTCCACCACAAGACACCATGGGAGTTTGGCCGTGCCGACAACACTGGCCAGGAGAAGAGCTACATCAGCTCTTTGCATGGAAAGTGGACGAAGGCTCCCGCCCCGACCCACGACTTCCCTTACGACACATCTGACAATCTCGAACTTAATGCACAAATACAACCGAATTACTTTAAAATGTTTAATCAATCAAATTCAAATAAAATTACCGCAGCTGCAATATTTCAAACTAAGGTTTCTAAAACGTAGTAGGAAATCACTCCGAATTCTTTTAAGAGACGACTCGAACACAGCGGATTGATCGGTTGGTGGAGGCATCTAGCGGCAGCCGTCACAAACCTTGCACAACACCAGGCTTGGCAAACGCTGTGCTTAACTTTTCGATCAATATTCTTATCTCATTCACAGCTGATCTCGGCAAGAAAAAATACATTCCGGCCATTGATCAAACAATGCATTACCATTCTGTTCTGAGACAAAATATACTAAAATCGGAGGATAACAGGATGAATGAATGAGGAGTTTGTCTTTTACCCACATTTTCTACGGGTAGGATCCAGCATATCATGCCAACTTACATGGTTAAGGCTATCCCTGGAACCCGGCCCGGTCCCTCGAACTCCCCTCTTCGTCCTCCACTTCCCCACACATTCATTCCCATGGCGCGGTATTTGAATGCTCGATACGTCCTCTAAGACGAAATGGTGTCGTTGATGGAGCATGTTTTTCTCAAAAGCTAACTCAATGGACGTTTCACTATATCAATTTCATGTTACTAAATCATGTTTATCTATGCAGTTAATAAAAACCGGCTTCTTTTGTCCCAGATATTTATTTTAAAGCATTAAAGAACCATTTCCTTAATCAACGTTGTACGACCTAAATTACAAAAAAAAAAAAAAAAATCATATTTTGTATAACAAAACTAAAGTTAAAGGATTCTTAAAGAAATCAGATATAAAATCAATAAACATAACCCTTAATATTTTAATAACATAACAATTAAACCAAAACGTTTTCACGAATACTCAGAATGATGACAGAACAAATCTTAAATGATACTTTGAATATAAAAATGCATTTCAACAAATAAATACTTAAATATGCATGCTTAAGTACATCCAAGCAAAGTCCTCAAAGCAATATATGCATATTACAATAGAAATATATAAAGTGCATAGAAATAAATCCGTCAACATGGAAACATAAAAATAAAAGGATACTCTAGCGCTAACAATTTCCCTTAAAGGGGAATTTGGCAAATCTTAATCAAGAGAGTAAAACTTCGTGAAACTCTGGCCTAAATCAACACCGTTCAAGAGAAGAAATTATAGGCATTTGCAGATATTCAAATACAAGGTATACACAATTGATCACCCATGCATGCATACATAACCGAGCGTGTATAAACAAAATAATTATTTCGATAGCGTGACTCAAGTAAGTACGATCTCAAACACGCACCCCTTTTCAAAGACGGGTAAAATTCAAACTATTTTCATACAAAAGATGAACATAAATATATATGAAATACACAGCACTATTTTTATCAGTAACCAAAGAGTGCATGAGCCCATGAGAACAAACCTTCAGAATTAAGTTTGCCAATTACTTAAAAGAGAAAAATCACTTTGGTCACGAGAATATTTACATATAATCAAAATCACAATGTAAACATTACGCTCCAAAATAAATTTACGTGTATATATATATATATATATATATATATATATATATATATATATATATATATATATATATATACATATACATATATATATATATATATATATATATATATATACATATATATTACTATAAAATAGCTCAGTGAGGAAAGAAACATGAAAGTAATATATATATATATATATATATATATATATATATATATATATATATTACTTTCATGTTTCTTTCCTCACTGAGCTATTTTATCCCTTTGGAGAGCTTGCTCCTCCAACTAGGGTTATAGCTTAGCTATATATATATATATATATATATATATATATATATATATATATATATATATATATATATATACATATTAGAAGATGCATATGCAATTAAAAAAAAAGCATGAAACGACTGAAAAACTAAATGTCAAGGAAAAGTCAAAAGAGGCCAAATTTCAACCCCAGAAAGCACCGCTAGACAGGTGAAATTTATGGCAGGTGCCGAGGCACATCGAATGTCGCCAGCAACAACGTAAGGTACAAGATTAATCAATAATGTCTTCCTTCTCAACGTGATGGACCACATGGTGCTCCTCGAACTAAATGCGTACCCTGAGAGACCGAGTCGCTCTTTTATTCCTTGAAAAGAACGGCGAACTCGTGTTGGGAGGTAAAGCCAGTTTACAATCTCAAAATCATGTCTACTCATATGATAATTATTATTACCATTACTATTATTTAATCATTGATACTACTATCATTACTATTAAAATTGTCGTCGTTTTTTAAAACATTTAAGCAACACGAGCTGTTACCATTATCATTATTGGATGCATATCCTTTTGAGAAGCGTCTTCATAACATGAAAACGAGACATAAGAAAAAGAATTAATCAATAAGAAAATGAAATCGATCGGAAAAGAGAGACTTTAACTGTAATCTTTTTTTACACAATGGAAACCCTTCGGACGAACGAATAAAGCTTGTCTTAGTTCAAGCAGTGACTCAATTATTCATTTGCAGTTCACATTCATCGCTCCCCATATTCCTATACATGTCGTAAATTCGAGGGGCCAATCCTCTGTTCAGGATTTCTAACCATTCATGTCTATAGAACATCGTAGAATTTTTTTTTTTTTTTTTTTTCCTTTGCTGTCTCCTGTGCCTTTAACATGTCTCTTTTTGAGAATAGGGCTCCGTCCTCGTGATGACGTAATTCTCCTTTCAGTCAATTCCTATTTTTTTTATTTTCTTTTGGGAAGTCTTGCTTGCCTTCTCCTTAAAAAAATCTAATAAGTAAATGGCACTCGAGAAGACTTTGTCAACACTTACAAAATATTAATGCAAATATGTTTGCATTTCATATTAAGTAAAAGGCGTCTCTTCATTTCTTATATAACATGCGTAGGAACAAAGGAGTTCCTAGAAAGATACATTTACTTTTCGTTTGACACTCATCAGCATATACAGTACACGCACACGACACGGCACCAGTCCCCCCCCTCCCCTCCACGCATACGTGTGTGTGTGAGTGTATGTATATATATATATATATATATATATATATATATATATATATATATAAGCTTTCCAAACCCCAAATAAACATGAAAATTAACAGTCATCACCAGTACATAAGTGATATTCCTACTGTGTTATTTGTGGACAGCTATCTCAAATTTATGGGTCATTTTGATATGACTAGCCTTTTCTTCTTTAAATTTGAGTTTTTTCAATCTTCATTTAAACCATGACATTCACACACCTAACATAAAATTTAACGTAAAACACGGAAAATTGATTTAATTACTAAATAAAAATAAATTGTTATCAACAATGACGTTTTGATTAAAATACCTATTGTTCTTAAGATAATCTTAATCTTTATCTACTAAAGTAATTATTGTTTTTTTTTTTTCCTACGCTTCGGAACGTGAATGTTAGGTTCTAATTTGTGTAAAAGCTATCGTGCACGCTCACAGTCACACTTATGAAATCTCTCTCTCTCTCTCTCTCTCTCTCTCTCTCTCTCTCTCTCTCTCTGTGTGCGTGTGTGTTTGAGGTTGCGCCCTCAGTAATTAACCATGGAAGGGATGTTTCAGCTTTAATTCGTCTCTAAATGACTTTTCAAACGTTAAACATAACTTCTGAATTAAATCTCCGGTAAACAAAGGCTTGTGTTAATCCCAAACAAATTTTCTCATCTGTGGCATCAAAGAATTTCATGGAACATATAAAATGCCACGATGCAAATTACAAGAATATCATTACTTTAGAGCAGGAGGAAGACTTCACAATATATTCAAAGAAAGATCAACAGAAATGAACGTTATCTTTTAATCAGCAACTGCTACCCCCGACTTATATACTCATTTCGCCGATTTTCATCTTACGACTTTGAGAGCTCCACCTCAAATTATAATAACAAATTTATCAATCAATCAATGGTTCAATCAAACAGATATGTTCTCAAGAGGAAGTAGTAAAAGGTTAAATTAAAAATATATATTTACAAATTCACACAAATACTTCTCATTTATACTGTCGTACTTACTTCAAAGCTACAGTGTGTGTGTGTGTGTGTGTGTGTGTGTGTGTGTGTGTGTGTCCTGGAAATAGGGAAATTGTCATTAGGTTAAATAATTCATCTGGTAAATATACGAATAACCATACTGGCCCGTAAAATTGGAAAGGGTTACAGTGAGGCCCTTGATGGCATCAATGTGAATGTTAGCTATCGATCAAGAAGAATATGACAGTCACAAGCCCGGATAAAAGTGGCGGCTAGAAACCATTATTAACAGTGTGCCATGTTTATAAAAAAAAAAAAAAAAAAAAAAAAAAAAAAAAAAAAAAAAAAAAAAAAAAAAAGGGAGAAGACTTCCAAAATAATAGAGGAAACCATGTTCACTGGGTACAGTGAGTCACAATTAGGCAACAATATCGAAAGAATACGAGTTGGTCAAATTTCATTGGGCAATCTGGTAATTACATTAGGCCAATCTCAATTTTGCGAAATAATATTCGAATATTTCCTTCTCTTTCCCCAACGGTTCGGCCATCAGCGCTGTTTTACACGTAATTAAACTTTGATCGTTTAAAAGGTGCGCTTGATTTATGCTTTAAAAAAGTCATTCATAACCTGATTTCGCGGAACGTAATTCCATCATGTAGCAAAAGTAGGGCCATTTCGAAAATATCTAAAAATTATATTTGCATTTCGAGCAAGTGAGAGTACGAATTTGGAGTGCAAAAGTGCGCAAGTGCGGAGGGAGTTATGCATAATTACCAGTATGTCTAATTAGTCACATTATTAGGATACAATTAAACTTTAGACATTTTTCGAGTACACACACATTCACATATATTATACTCTATATATACATATATATATATATATATATATATATATATATATATATATATATATATATATATATATATTATAATATATATATATATATATATATATATATATATATATATATATATAGAATAGAGAAATATGGAAATCCAATTTTGATGGCATTTGTGGACTATGAAAAAACCTTTGATAGTGTACACCGGCCAATTTTGTTGAGAGTCCTGCGTTATTATGGAATTCCTCTTAAATAAGAGAATTTGATTAAGTCGGTTCATGACCATAAGAAGTGCATATTAATGTTAGTGTAGTCTCATCAAATGAAATCCAGTGAGCAGCGGAGTACTCCGAGGGAATGTGTTGTCACCTATGTTG
>NW_027171716.1:117500-122500 GCF_036898095.1 Palaemon carinicauda
TGAGGTACTGGAGTGAATGCGAGTATGAAAATATGCCAAGTTTAATTTTCTGTCTTACGAAATTTCTAATGTACACTACTTCGTTTCAGGTTCCACATTTGTTCGTTGTATTATCCCTCTATACAAAATACAATGTGTACATTACATTTTCTTTCTGTGTGTAACAAAATTTACGAAAAATATACTCCATGTTTAGAATTGCCGTCATCCAATTCGCGCCGGCCTATTTCTTCACTATCTCTTTTATCAATATGACGAACGAAAATAATCTGTAATGATTATCAACACGGTGCGTAATGTCTCATTAATATGAAACTGCAGTCTACAAACTTATATCACCGTCCTTTCTATGAAAAAACAGCTCAGTCGAGATCAACTGACAATGACGCAGCCTCATTAAATGAATTGAATATTCGCAAATAAAGCTTCATAGTCTTATGCCTACTTTGGTGGTAACTCCAGTAAGATATCACAATAAATATCAATCTCAAATGATAAAATCTTAGTAACACGTCTGGGGTCAAATATAAATTACGTTTGAGTTTCACACAGACATTCATTGTTATTGCATTTTAATTAGTCAATACACAACAAGATAAGTTTGCCTAAAAATAGAACACAAATTATGATATAACGAGAGATTACAACCAATCATATACACATATCAAAATTATACGGAAAATATAATAAATAAAACGTGTAAATATTTCCAGGGAATACTCCAGTCACTAAGCATATACATAAACAATGCCACAAAACGTTACCAATCACTCACATGAGGACATGAGCACAAAACGTTTCCTCCCTTAATATCTGGCATTTTGATCAACATCGAAATACAATGATAACTGGAATCTCCCAATAAAAACGCATACTAAAAGTTCGTTCAAATCAAAGCAATAACACGGAATTACTCCGAACAAAGCAACAAGAGCAATAAACGCGGAAAGAGCAATGCAGCAATACAACATTGATGTACCAATCAATGAAATAGTTTTTTTTATGTTCCTACTATGCTGTCAAGTCCCTTCTTTTCAAGACTTTCTTTACAAAAAGTATGACAATGTATACATACACAAACTATTATATTTTATGTCATATATATATATATATATATATATATATATATATATATATATATATATATATCATATATATATATTATATATATATTTATACATATATATACATATATATATATAAACACATATATATATATATTTATACATATATATACATGTATATATATATACATGTATATATAAATATATATATATATATATATATATATATATATATATATATATATATATATATATACAATGACCTCAAATAAGCAACTTACACAAGCATGAACAAGCACAAACTACTCACACGCCGCTACCGCTCCCATCACTTGATGCATGTCATCATTACCTCACACAAGTCTTGTGAAATTTGGTCAACTTTGGAAATGTGAAGGAAAAACAATTCAGTCTTGCTTGTTAGTTATTAGAGCGGAAACTTACGAAGGTACAAAGTTAATGTAACTCACATGGAGAGAGAGAGAGAGAGAGAGAGAGAGAGAGAGAGAGAGAGAGAGAGAGAGAGAGAGAGAGAGAGAGAGAGAGGTGGAATAACTGCTATGAATCAAGATGTCTCATATAAGCACAGTATTTGCTTAATATCCAATAGCGGGTTGCAGGGAAACCCCAAAATATTCATGCCGACTTCTGCTTTTATTTATTTCATTGTTTGTCAACTGAATAATTGGGTCAAACCTCTCGATGCTTTGAGGGATGAACGGTTCCAACCACATATAACTACTATGCTGATAATATCCAATTACAAGCCATATAATCCCACTCATTATGCTAATGAAGGCAATTCCACGTCACTGCATATTACAGGCCATAGTCACTAATTGCATGAATGGAACGCACTGAATCTAAAGTGCTGCTGGCAACATTTGCACACAAATTAATAACAATGGGAGTAATCAATACTACATAAAATATATATATATATATATATATATATATATATATATATATATATATATATATATATATATATATATTTGTGCTAGACCTTAATCCTTTTAGGAGGGTTAGTACCAGAAGGGTACTGCTCTTCGGTTTCCGAAAATTTCTTTACGCGTGAGATTGTTAGTTTAATTTTTTCTGACCCGTTACAATTCATATATTTCACATTTAATCAATAAACAGTGACAATATGTTACATAACAATTCAATTTTCAACATAGAACAGAAATCATATGATAATAATAACATAATTTACACCCAGACACAGACACCTCCACATACCAATCCCAGGGCCTAACGAAACCGATTCTCAAATCCGGATTAGGCCTACGTCGCACTAAGCTATTCCACTTCAATTAATACTTCACAAAGTCATCTGAAATTTAAATGAGCAGCGCGACAGATCTGTCTCGATGCGACCAATACCTGATGAATGAATCCGTAATGTCGTGAGGAAGCGAAGCGACTTTCTTTTGACGTCGAAAGGAATGCGAAGCGATTGATGACAGCAATTTCCGTAATGGGGATATCCTTTCGATTAATGTATATATATATATATATATATATATATATATATATATATATATATATATATATATATATACATATATATATATATATTCATAAATAGTCAATATAAATTCATACATAAATATGCTTTGTAAATTTTATATATATGCAAACAAACATACACACACACACGCACACACACACACACACACACATATATATATATATATATATATATATATATATATATATATATATATATATATATATATATATATATATTGCATACACACATATATATATGTATGTATATATAAAGAGAGAGAGAGAGAGAGAGAGAGAGAGAGAGAGAGAGAGAGAGAGAGAGAGAGAGAGAGAGAGAGAGAGAGAGAGAGAGAGAATGTACGACTGAAAATGAATATGAGTATGACTAACAAAATTATCTATGAAAATGCAGAGACAACAAAAAGAGTTATGGACGAACCTCTAGAGATTGTTGCTGAATATACTATCCTGTACATACTTAGGACAGACAGTAAAGGTTTCTCAGGTCACGAGAACGAAATTAAAAAAAATAAATAAATAAACATGGAATGGAGGTTTTGGTAAACAAAATGAGACTGAAAAATAAAATACCCCTTTCTCGAAAGAGAAACTTATTTAATCAGATGGTCCGACCAGTATCAACTTATGCACAAGAAACTTGGAGTCTTACAAAAGCCTTAAAACATAAGTTAGTTACAACTCAAGAGAGCTATGGAAGGAATAATTATGGGAATAACTCTAAGAGAAAGGAAAAGAGCAACATGGATACGAGAGCAATCTAAAGTAGAGAATATCCCAGCAACATGTAAGAAACAGAAATGGACATGGGCAGAATATATAATGAGAACAACGGACAATAGATGGACATTAAGAATAACGGAATAGGTTCCTAGAGATAAAAACAAAGAAGCGGGGGAAGCAAGAAAAGACAATGGATTGACGAACTAAGAAAGTTTGTGGGTATGGAGTGGCACAGAAAGACCATAACAGACGCAAGTGGAAGGACATGTCTAAGTTCGTTGTTATGCAGTAGTCTAGTAACCAGTGATGATGACGATTATGATGATAATTTATAATTTCGCCAGTCATCTTTATCTTGAGTCTTTAATTCAATACTTCTCCCTTCTTCACGCTTCATAGTCCTTAACCATGTAATGTGTCTTATAATGAAAATTTAGTCAGTACAACTTCTACCTTTTCTAAATCCTACTTGTTCATCTCTCAGCTTTTCATCATTCTTTCTCTCTAGTTTATTTAGAATAAGCATACTATATATTTTCATGACAACTGACGTAAGTGTGATGCCTCAATTATTATTGCAACCAGCCAGGTCTCCTTCTTTGCCATTTTTACTAACACTCCTAACTCCCATTCATCAAGTTTAGCCTCTTCATGCCACATTCAACAAAATAATCTTCTGAATATTCAGGGGATCACTTCATTTCTAGCAGGTATCATTGTAGCACTTATTCCATTGTAACCAGGAGCTTTCCTTCTCCTGATTTTTTTAACGATAGCTTCTACTTCAAACACACTGAATTCATTCATGAGCACATCAAGGTCTTCATCAGCTTCAGGTATAACAATAAAATCATGGCCTCACTCAAGTGTCCCATACAACGTTGTCTTTTTCATTTTCTGTTGTTATAACAGTTCCATCTCTCGTTTTGATGTGTATATTGCTTCCTCTTTGCCCCCGTAGAGATTTCATTAATAATTTTATAAGCAATTTTTACACCAGAGCAACTCCCTGAATTCATAGCTTTGTAAGCCTTCGTGTTCCTGTCTAAATATTTTCTTCAGTCATTCCTGGCCTTACTTTTAACCTCACTAACAATACTGGAATATACTGTATATCTTATCTTAATCTTTTGGCATCCTCGGGATGCATAAAGTCTCAATGAATTCACTCCATATGTCTCTCTGAGCTCAACCCAGTATCTCAGATCAAAGCAATATTTCTCTTGGTCTACCACGTCCTCTCTTGCCCAGCGACTTCCATTCAGGTACATCCTGAACTAACTCATTCTCCTTGATAATTTAACTATATTGTTGACCATTGCCACCTCCCAAATTTTTGCTCTTGTTATATGATGCTGCCATTTGATTACAAAAATCCTTTTCAATGCTTTATTCTCAAAGGCAAAAAAATATGCATAAGTTGTTACAGTGCTGTACTACGACTAGAACCCATTAATTAATATTGATCTTAAAAATTAAAAATAAAATGTGTATTTTGATTTTGCTGTGAACTGATATTTGATTACACCTCCAAACTGTTCTTAGCATACCATTGCTTCTTCTGCCCTCAATATTCTCTCTTTGAATTCTGTAACTAGTGATCCATTTCAGGTAATGATGGTTCCTAAATATCTAAAAGTTTGAATCAGGTAATATTACTCATACGATAAGGCAGTTTGT
>NW_027171716.1:127500-135000 GCF_036898095.1 Palaemon carinicauda
CAAATTCCTGTGGCAAACTATCATAATCGGCTAAATGCCTTCGCCAAATTCGAAGATTTTGCGAAGGGTGTGTATTCACTCGTGTCTATTTCTTAGTTTATCTATTTGTTTATTTGTGAGAAACTGTACAAAAAAAAACTTCAGTACCGATTTTGACCAAACTTGGTAGTCATGTTAGGTATGACCCAAGGATGAATCTGTAACATTTTGGATTAAGTACATTAAAGTACAAGTCCGCAGTAGTACTTTGAAAATAATGGCAAAATAAAGTAAAGGGCAAATATTCTGTTAGTTTATTTTGTATGTGATCAACATTACGCAAAAACTATAGAACCAATTTCAACGAAACTTGGTGTACATACGGGGGTATGGCCCAAGGACAAATTTATTAGATTTTTAAGAAAACACACTGAAGTCAAGTACGCAGTGGAGTTAGGACAAAATAAGACTGCTTGGTTTGGAGAAGATATGCTCTCTATTGAGTGGCCCTCCACTTCTTCGTATAACATCAGCTACTGGCCGAAAAAAAAAAAAAAAAAAAATCCTATAAAGTATTTTGTTTTGAAAAGAAATACTTCACCGGCATTTTATTGGACCTTAAATCCTAGTTCAACAATTTTTCGTTTGAGGCTTCGTGAAAAATGAAATAAACAACCAGAAACCTCCAAGTCAGGAAATATTTAAATAAGGCTAATCATGGCGGGTATTTTTAAAAGTTCATCATATACGTTTCAAGCTGAATTTCAGAATAAAGATCATATGTTGCTTCTTGCTTGTTGAGTAACAATGATAACACATGCTATATACTGAAATGGCCAATTTAAAACTTAAAATATACCATCGCCAGTCCAATTAGGATTTTCAAATCATCTTGAAGCAAATATTAGTATTCTTTAATCATCTTCTACGCTAATATGATATTGCAAAAGGTTATCTCCTGATTCGAATTTACTGTACTCTATGGGATTTCAAAACCAAATTTTGCACATGAAATAGGTAGAGCAAAGCATCTTTGTTGCGGCCACCGTCGAACATTTCCTGATAAAACTTGATGTGGCAGGCAGTCCAGCCAATTCAACATCCTGCCAAGAAAACATTCTGTGATGACAAGACTGTATTTTATAAAAGAGAGTCCGAGTCTAGATTTTAATTTAGTCATATCAACACTATGAGAGTATTCTCCGAGTAAAGATACTTTTTCTAATGAGTCATTCGTTTGGACGCACGTTCTGCACTCATTTACTTCACACAGACATTCTTTTCTTGATTTATTTGCAGCCAGTCTGTGAAAATTATACAAGTAGTTATTACTGTCCACAAACATATTAGATCCTCGCTGAGGCTTTACATAATTACCACTGTGAAGGCTATAGGCCTAGTAAATTTTAAGTCTGAGCCTGGAAATGTAGGCAAATATTAATCTAACTTATACCGAATGTCTTCCTTTTTTGGTTTATAATTCACAGAATAATTACTTGGGAAGCAATTATAGCATTTTATAGGTTGCATGCTGGATAAGTACTGCCATTCGATAGATCATAACTTTAACATTTACAGCAATCTTTTACTTAATAAAATTTGATCATTTTAAAGTTTCTTTTAAAGATTTGATAATTTTCACTTCCTATTTCTTTAAAGATAATTATTAGTTTGTCTTTCACAGTTCCCCATAATAATAATGAGTTGTCCTGGATATCAGTTATCATAGGTATGACCTGTCCTTGAACGGCGCCAATGACCTCCGATGCCACGATGCCAGAAAACCAAATATCCTTTATTCACTGTAAAATAAGTTTCAACCTATAACTTTAACATTCATCGGGTTAAAGCGAGTAAATATTCCAATTATTGCGAACAAGGTCAACGTATACTGAAAGGAAGGATGGCATCCACTAAAAGAACCGAAATGGTTGCTTTCGTAATTTTGGTAAAATTTGCCTACTGTAGAGATAAGTTTTAATATATCTGGGTCAACAACAGACTGGCAGCTGTTCTAATTTAAAAATATTGATACTAAACCTATTAATATATTTATGGTGAACTACAGCAACTCTAAGACAAAACTTTTCCTCTTGCCAGTCTGAGTTGTGACCCAGTTGATCTTCGATTGCTTATCTTCTAACTGCTAAAACAACTAATTATACATACTGCATTAGTAGCGATGTAGCAGTTAAGCTAGTTCAATGGTTATCCATATCACTTCTACCATTCTATAGCCTCAACTCTCCATTATATCATTACCAACACTTTCAAATATCCTTTAGCAAATTATAACTATTCAATTCCCCATTAGAAAATACTATATTTTTCACTTCTCCATTAGATTATTTTATCCACTTCTTAATCCTCTCCAATCAATAACTTTTAATGTTTTCAGTTAGTATCTTAGAGTGCTAACATTTCTTATCGACATCATTTTTCATTTCGTGCAAAACTAAAATTGCAGCGACTGAGATACTCAAATCCTTTAGGAAAAATATAGGATGACTACAAGCATTAAACCGTTTTCTTAGTAATAATATACATTAATAAGGAATATCTAGTACACTAATAAAACATGTTAAGCTTAAATATTCTACACTATCCAATCAAAATACATAATTTCAAAATAGGGAAGGCATAGGAAAAAATGATCAGCGAGCATTTTAAAACACAGCAAAATGAATATCCTTTTCAATGTGACCAAACGTACTTGAACCAGACCAATGGACAAAAAATGCAACACTGAAAGAGAGATACGCGGTTCAAAAAATATTCCATAAGAATTCGAAATCGTTTACTGTTTTACACATGTACCCAATTTGACATTAAACACACACGCAAACAAAAAATATAAAAACATTCATACATACGGTGCACTGACTTCGAGTTTGAGCAAACAAAGGTAAAGTGAATATGGGATAACAATAACACATACCAAACGAACAAATTGAACTATGATCCACGATATGATGTCAAAACAAAAATGCAAAAGTGAATAAAAATTACAAAGTTTTCATAAACGATCTTCCACACACACACTGTTGGATTGCGTAAAGATCAAACACTTACATATGCAGACAATATTAGAAATTCATGTGTTCACATGACGAAGCAAACAAACTCGTTAAATAAATGTACACAACACGAAAGTTTTATTATCTAAAGGCAAAAGAAAGAGCAGAACTGTTACTTTACCCGGGAAAAGTTAAATTAGCAATTTACCACTTATTACCTTAGAAACAAAAGTGCACATACTATGTAATCACGAGAACAGCTCATGTGAAACTAAGAGCACAGGACTGAATCAATTCATGCAAGTATATTTATATATATATATATATATATATATATATATATATATATATATATATACTTTATACTATATATATACTTTATATATATATATATATATATATATATATATATGTGAGTGTATATATATATATATATATATATATATATATATATATATATATATATATATATGAGAGAGAGAGAGAGAGAGAGAGAGAGAGAGAGAGAGAGAGAGAGAGAGAGAGAGAGAGAGAGAGAGAGAGAGATAGCGCATGGAAATCAATCTCTAGTCTAGGTCCGAAAAATACAATATGAGGGAAGATTGAAGTGATTTGACTAATCTGAAAATCCATTGCCTTTTAACTTTTTTAATGTTTGAACATTCGGTGAAGTAACTGATTGTCTGACTGATTGGCTGAATGATTAAATGATTGAAAAATTCATCAGCTGGAAAATTTTATAAATTATATAAGGTCAAACCTACGAAGATATTCGACATTGGTCATTGAAATTAATATACATATATATACACATATATCTATATATGTATGTTAAGGCTGAGTAAATATATTTGATTTGATTAACAAATTTGTCATAAAAAAAGTTTATAATAATACAACAGATAAAATAACACTAATTGTTACATCAATCATGACCACCGTCTTTCATATCAATTAGCTTTACCCAACTTTCTGACCCAACAGGTGTCCAAATTGATAGCTTACTTCAAATTACCCCTAGTGAATCAATATATGAATGAAAATCTACACAATGTCATGTATCAATAAAAATAAATTTCTACCTCATAATAGGATCGAAACTAGTCTCGTCAAATGGATGTAAAGACTATTTTAAATCATAATAAAGGGATTTCAGGCTAAATATATATATATATATATATATATATATATATATATATATATATATATATATATATATATATATATATATATATATATATATATATATATATTGAAACACAATTTTACGTGTATTTGTGATAAATAAAATAACCCCCTATGTATGAAAAATAAAATTTATTTAGCTTTTGAAGGGTTCATCTCCCTTCCTCTTCAGAAAACAAATGGTTACAAAGTTTTGAAAAAGAGGTACAGAAAGGTTCGTGAGAGATGAAAAGCCCGGTACAGTCTTACCTACCATTAACATCATTTCACGGTGGTTTGTTTACATCTTTTAACAATTCCTTAACAATTTGTAACTATTGTTAAGGGAGTGTGAAAATATGTAAACAAACCATCGTCAAATGCTGTTAATGTTAGCTAAGACTGTAACGGGGTTATTATCTCTTACGAATCTTTCTGTATCTCTTTTTCGAAACTTTGCAACCATTAGATTTCTTAAGAGGAAGGGAGATGGTCCCTTCGAAAGCTAAATAAATTTCTTTTCTCATACATTGTGGGTTATTTTATTTATATATTTATATATATATATATATATATATATATATATATATATAATTATATATGAATATATATAAATATAAACACGGATAAATATATATAAAAACACACACATATATATATATATATATATATATATATATATATATATATATATGTGTATATATAAATATATATATAAAATATATATATACGTGTATATATATACACATATATATATACATACATATATACATAAATATATATATATATATATATACTGTATATATATACATATATATATACATACATATATATATATAAATATATATATATATAAATATAAAAATATATAAATATATATAGATATATAAATATATAAAAATATATAAATATATATAGATATATAAATATATAAATATATAGATATATATATAAATATAGATATATAAATATATATATATATATATATATATATATATATATATATATATATATATATATATAAATATATATAATATAAATATATATATAAATATATATATAAATATATATACATATATATATAAATATATATACATATATATAAATATATATACATATATATATATAAATATATATACATATATATAAATATATATATATATATATATATATATATAAATATATATATAGATATAAATATATGTATATATAAATATATACATATATATAAATATAGATATAAATATATATATATACATATATATAAATATATATATACATAAATACATATATATATATATATATATATATATATATATATATATATATATATTTATATTTATATACAGTATATAAATATATATATATATATATATATATATATATATATATATATAAATATATATATATATATATATATATATATATATATATATATATATATATATATATATACATATATATAGCCTGCTATAGTACTAACATCTTAATGAACATTCCTTTAAACATTTCCATTGGGCACTAATATAACTTTACAGTACTTCATTTAGTGACCCCAAAAATTTTGAAATTTTGGAGAAAACAATTAAAAAAAATACACTTTTTCTCCTTTCAGAAAATTGGCTCTAAACATCCAACCGCTACCCACCCCCAACCTCCACTGGATTTCAGGAAGTGTTGGTAAAAAAATCCAGAAACATGGACATATTTTTTTGTTTTATTTAGATTTCATTTTTATTACAAATTTAAGAGTAGAGTATTTTTTATAAGTAATTTTACAATCTATTGAAAATAAACATTTAATTTACAGATTTTTTTTACTTTGTCAGTAGTTTTTAGTAATATTTGAATTATTTCTTGAAAGAAAAACTATGAAGATTGTGACAAAAGAAAACAAAAATATTGTAAATTTTTGACACGGGGTCGAGCTCGACCCAACAATTTCTTTAAAGGGGGGCGAAATACTGTATATCCTCGGTTAATGCACACCAGCCAGTTAATGCTACTTTGGCAGAGTATGAAATAAATATTCGTAAGTTTTGGATGGATTACAAAGTCACTCATTCAGAGATTAACGGCAATTGAAAAAAAAATATGCCCCAATTCAAGCTTTGAAGGGATAAGCTAAGAAATCTCGAAAAATTTGGTAGCACAAAGCCATGAATTTGAGATACAGTTGTAGGACAATTTTGAAAATTTGATCGAAGCTCACAAGCATCCACTGATAAATGAAGATTTATCAGAGTTGAGGAGCAATATAACACTAAATTAACTATCCGTGACACAGAACCAAGAAATTTCAATTATCAAAGTATTTATCAATCTTTGAGTTCCAGCATTCTTTAGCTGAACGTTTAACAATAGTTACGAATGTTGTTGAAGATTCATTTCCTCCTTATGGAAAATTTTTTTGACGATAAAAGGAACACCATCCAACACTTTGGGTCAGTTCCTAGTTATAGAGTTGAAAAAACAGGAAAGTCTAACGTCAACACCTGATCTTGACTCCGAAGAACTGCTGTCATCGAGAAAAAAAAATTCATTTTCAACATCAACCTTTCCAACTCCCCCTTTTTCAGTGGCCAGTAAGGAAGAGGTATGTCAACTTCAAGGAAAGGTAGTAGGCAGCACGTTGGCCAGGGCACCAGCCACACGTTGAGATACTACCGCTAGAGTTATGAGGTCTTTTGACTGGCCAGGCAGTACTACATTAGATCTTTTTCTCTGGTTACAGTTCATTTTTCCTTTGCTTAAACACGCACACCGAATAGTCTGGCCTATTCTTAACATATTCTCCTCTGTCCTCATACACCTGTCAACACTGAGATTACCAAACAATTCTTCTCCACCCAAGGGGTTACTGCACTGTAATTGTTCAGTGGCCACTTTTCTCTTGGTAAGGGTAGAGGAGACTCTTAAGATATGGTAAGCAGCTCTTCTAGGAGATGTACACTGCAAAATCAAACCATTGTTCCCTAGTCTATGGTAGTGCCATAGCCTCTGTACCAAGGTCTTCCGCTGTCTTGGGTTAGAGTTCCCTTGCTTGAGGATACATTCGGGCACACTATTCTATCTTATTACTCTTCCTCATGTTTTGTTAATGTTTTTTATAGTTTATAGAGGGGATATTTATTTTAATGTTGTTACTCCTCTTAAAATAATTTATTTTTCCATGTTTCCTTTCTTCACTGGGCTATTTTCCCTGTTAGAGCTCCTGAGCTTATAGCATCCTGCTTTCCCAACTAGGGTTGTAGCTTAGAAAGTAATGATAATAATAATAAAATGGGACATTCATTAATATGTTAACATTATAATTTACTGCGCTATAACATTGCTTATT
>NW_027171717.1:0-10000 GCF_036898095.1 Palaemon carinicauda
AAAGCTTCATCCGAAACATCTTACTTGACATTCCTCGAAATCACGAAAGTTAAAAGTCCAGCGGAGAGAAGAGTAAAACGAGCCATTCATTTACTAGTTTATATCCTTTTCCTGATGTGCCTTTCTTTGGGGTATTTTCGCCGAGGTCGTTTCAGTCTAATTTCAGTTTCACGCTATGTGTGCTGTTGTTCATCACCATAAATCAACATCGGTTTTCTTTTACCATCACACATGAGCCACACACTGTACGTTGTAGGTTGAAGAATGTTACAGAGCTGAGGCAAATGGATGGTGTTATTTTGACATAAAATTGCAATTTGTTTTATAACCGTAGACCACCTGGCGAATGTTACACATCTCGGGAAAAGAGATGGTATTACTTGGGCATAAAACTTCAATTTTTCATAACCGGAGACCACATGGAGAGTGTTACAAAACTCAGGCAAACGGATGGTGTTATTTGGACCAAAAATTGCTAATATTTTATAACCAAAGACCACCTGAAGAATTCTACACAATTCAGGCAAATGGATGGTGTTATTTGGACAAAAACCTGCTAATATTTTATAACCATAGACCCCTTGAAAAATGTTACACAACTCAGGCAAACGGACGGTGTGATTCGGATATAAAACCGATTTTTTTTTATAACAGTAGACCACCTGAAGAATCTTACAAAACTTATGCAACAGGTGGTGTTATTTCGACATAAAACTTGATATTTTGGTAACCATGGACTACAACATTATCCAAAATTTTATTTAAAAAAAACCGCACCCTATACATCGCAGGTTGAAGAATGTTCCTGAACTCATTCAAACGGATGGTTTTATTTGGACATAAAACTGCAATTTTTTCTTTATTTTTCTTTTATAAGCGTAGACCAAAATATTATTCAATAACCTTTAAAAACATATTGTATATTTTTTTACTGATACGAAAATTTTGGCTTGAAAAAAAATTGTCTGAACCACTCCAGAAGGGTAACATAGCATGAAATTTGTGTAGATAGGTAAATGGAACCTTTTGACATTCTTTTAACTTCGATGCTTCCATCGTTCTCTCTCTCTCTCTCTCTCTCTCTCTCTCTCTCTCTCTCTCTCTCTCTCTCTCTCTCTCTCTCTCTCTCTCTCTCGGGATAACACATCAGGAATCCTCTCCTGGAAGATTAGGAGCAATCAAGACAACATCAAGAGCGATGCTCGACCGTGACTAATTTTGCTTTAGGGAGTTCAAATGGCAAGGCCATTACCTCATTCTCCTAGGAATTTTCCTCTTCTTTTATCCAAGCCATTCCATAGCTGCTCCTCTAGCCACGCTGAAGACGAAATGCTTTCACTGGGGACCTTCCTTCTTTGTTTTTTAGTCTCTCTCTCTCTCTCTCTCTCTCTCTCTCTCTCTCTCTCTCTCTCTCTTTTTGTTTATTTATTTCCTTATATCCTTTCCTTACTGAGCTATTTTCCCTGTTGGAGCCCCTGGGCTTATAGCATCTTGCTTTTCCAACAAGGGTTGTAGCTTAGCAAATAATAATAATAATAATAATAATAATAATAATAATAAAAGCCTACTATTTTCACTACTTTGCTCACCAGCTTCGTTTAAAGGTTGAAGGTGTCTGGTTTTACTTACAGTTTGATCAGAATAGATGCTCACAAAGAATGCCAGCCGGGCCAGCCTAACACTCAACTGTGGTAGCCAACCACAGTAGTCTCCTTCCTAGTAAACAACTTAAACTTACGGTCCCGGGCTGGGATCGATCTGCTGACATGCAAACGCTAGAAAAACACTTTATCACTGTACTAGGAATGAGGCTAGCACAGTGGCAACTCTGGTACTCTAGTAGCTTTAATAAAAAACTTCAATGATAGTTCAGTTACCAAAGTAATATCAATCATGGTTTCCAAATACTTTCAGCTTTACTATAAGCTTCAAATCCAAACACTGCTTCCTTGCTAACTCCACCCTTCTCTCACCCTTGTGGTTACATCGCCCCGAAGCATCGAATAAACAAAAAAGTAAGATTTACAAACGGACATCTTTCCTTTCTTGACATCCGAAGCAAGCACAACTCCCTCCAGGAAATCGTATCACTCCGGATTCCCTTCCATTCACCAGCACCCAACTCTGACCTTCCCTTCCTAACCCATCCCACAAAAAATAAAAAGAAACCCCTTACCTCTGCCATTCCAAGATATCTGCCGTGCTCAGAGGGCATTCCTCTCTCTCTCTCTTTCTCTCTCTCTCTCTCTCTCTCTCTCTCTCTCTCTCTCTCTCTCTCTCTCTCTCTGTATATATATATATATATATATATATATATATATATATATATATATATATATATATATATATTATATATATATATATATGTATATATATATATATATATATATATATATATATATATATATATATATATATATATATATATATATCCAACCCAGAACATTCAAATATTCGCAATCCTACTAAAATGTGCAAAATAAATATTGACAATAAAGATTTTAGCATTATAGGACAGGTATCTAATTACCATGACTTGCCTATTCTGGAATCAATTTTGATTAAAACACTGGTTCCGTCGTTAAACACCCAAGCTTCCTCCACTCTATTGTACTTGTCATAACTTTCTTTGTTTTGTTCTGTAATTGTTGATGCCATTCAGTTTTTATTTGCGCTTCTGCAAGGTTGGTTCCACTTCTGTTTTATCCATATTTCTACTTGAATTTTTAGTTTTTTTTTACTAATTTTTACTTTTTATATTTATATATATTTTATTACTGTTTCTTAATGTTTTAAATGTACTTCTTATTTGTTGCCCTGGAAGATGGGATAATGACGATCACGAAACGTCGGGATATATAATAAATGGAATTTTAGAACTGCCTAATTCCCTGTCCACTTTGAGAAATATATATATATATATATATATATATATATATATATATATATATATATATATATATATATGTATATATGTGTGTATATGTATATATATATATATATATATATATATATATATATATATATATATATATGTGTGTGTGTGTGTACATATATATATATATATATATATATATATATATATATATATATATATATATATATATATATATATATATATGTGTGTGTGTGTGTGTGTGTGTGTACATATATATATATATATATATATATATATATAATATATATATATATATATATATATATATATATATATATATATATATATATGCTGCAAATTTCCCTTCATTTATTTCCTTCCTTTCCCCCCATTCACTCAAATAACCATTCCTTTTCTCTCTTACATTACATGGAATTCACCTCTCCCCCCCTCAACAATCCAACACATCCCCACTCAACCGCCCCCTCCCCCTCCTTCCCCTGTCCGCCAAACCCTCGACGTTGGAGATAGATTCATAAAAGAAACCTGAAATGTAGAGGAAAGTGACAGCCATCGCAACCGTTTCAATGGCCTTCCTTACCAAAACGATGCACCCTCTCTCTCTCTCTCTCTCTCTCTCTCTCTCTCTCTCTCTCTCTCTCTCTCTCTCTCTCTCTCTCTCTCTCTCTCTCTTCATACTCATAGATTAATCAAAATCCTTACTCATAATGCGTTTAGATATGCTTCAAAGCAGTCATAATTACCATTTCTTTAATGTTTGTGTTGGACAGCCTGGAACCCATTCGACATAACGTAATCCTCATCAGTAACACCAGACCTGACTTTTAAAATTTCCTTTTAAATTTCAATTGAAGATTAGCAAATGTTATAGATTACGTTTGAACATTTGAAGAATGATAATTTATTTTCTAGAATAACAGACTTACACGTGTCTGGGATTTTTTACGGTGCTGTGAAAGTATTGCACAATAGATTTTTTATGAAATAAGTCCAGATTTGATCAATACTTTCAGTTATTATGATTTGTCCATATTTTTTCACAGAATTATTGCAATAACTTCATAATCTTCAGATCTGCCGTCAGGCTTTCTAAAGTATGAGAAATACATCTCATCTAATATCCAAATTTATAAGGAAAATGCTTTATTTTAAACGGAATGCAAGTTACGTACCAGGATAGCCAATCTTAAGAAATGCAAGAATGTTATGAAAAATAAAACATTAATTCTTACATTATTGAAAACTAAACTTTAACTTAGGAAAGACTTGACTTTAATCTAATTTAAAACAATGTTTGTATCTGGACTGTCTATCTCCTGGACAATCAAAATCATGTTGATAACGTACTTTGTTTGGTCACCAATTGGTACCCTGAAATAATTCCTTTATGATATATTGTCGTCTGCTGATAGTTTGTAAATAATTATATGTCCTCACCAGCATATTTATGGTTGAGTTCTCTTCATATATATTCTAAAATATATGAACTAGACATAGACCAACTCGTTTTATTGCAAAGTTAATGTTAATGGAGTCTTATCAAATGAATTGCCAGTGAACAGCGGAGTACTCCAAGGGAATGTATTGTCACTTATATTGTTTATCCTTCTCATCATCTCATGGATTTTGTAATGCATATACCAGTCGGAGATGTTTGAAATGTTTCCTTTATGAAAAGTTAAAAGAATCTGATGTTTACACCCCTCTCCATGGAGGGGGGGGGGGGGGTGATTAGGAGTGGAAAACCTTTCGCCTTTGTATGAAGTGGAATCATAGCAAATAATCTGTTAATGACCGTTTTAGCAAGATGCTGAAAAGGTAATCAAGAAATGTACATATTTTTCATTAAGATATTAGCCAAATCACCATTAACTCTTTATAATAGAATATTCTCTCCACATGAAATTATTGGCAATTCTGAACCCTTGCTGCTACGTCATTCCAATTTTACCCGATTTATAGTCGAAAATACCCTCTAAGATTTCTTATATCTGTCATGATACTTATAGTTTTGGTATTATTATCATACATATATTCGTATTTTATTAGATTTTTGCTCATACGTGTGTATGTAAGATTTGTCAAGCATTGTCTATGAAATAATACAATAGTTTCTTTCGTGATTGATTGAATTTTCACACGTTTTGTAAAGGTACCAGTAGATGGCATTAGTGAGGATATTTTGAAAGTAAAATACTGGTAAAATCTGGTTTTGAGGAACATTTGGGCCCTTACTTCCAGATTGACTCAGCCAATAGGGACATTTGGGGCGTTGCTTCTTGATTGACTTAACCAATAGGAACACTTCACGATTGACTTAGCCAATAGGAACTCACCATTCTGGTAAACTATTAGCGAACAGTTGTTTGTTCATTCAATTACCCAAACGAGCAGAAATCACTTGGGCAAATGGCATAGTAAGATATTGCGATTTGGTCACCTAGAGTGGAAACGCTTTAAATAATTTTTTTTTTTAGTTTTTTTCATTATTTGATTTAACAAAAGCTTAACCATGATTCATAGCCATAAATAAGGTCAACAGAAATTGAAGATTCCTTAAGTGTTAATCAATTCATTAAAAATTTTATTCAATAGTCTTATTGGCAGAAATTAATCAAAAGTCTTTTCATCATTCCATAATATTAACACAGCTGGAATAAAACTTTAAAAAAAATGTGTAGTATTGAACATTATGATGGAGTAGGCAATACTTAGAATTACCTGCCAACCAGGTACTACATATAGGATGGTACAGTGTGAGAAGATCTGATTACGAAAGATGGTTAGACTAATGAAAAATCTTATGCAACATACACATAGAACTAACTGAATCACAATAGTCGAGATTAATATCCAGATTAGGAATAAAGATTCGAATAGACAGAAAGTTTTATCGAACATATTAAGAAAGGTATGGTGCAGCAGATAACTGGCAATCTTTCATTTCCGGAAACAAGTGTGAATCCTGGACCGCAAATTTTCTGTGGGATAGTTCTTTTGATAAAAGAAGTTAGGTAAATTAAATTTCAATATTGAATTTTGCAATAAAATTGCAGAGAGTTGTCATATTTGAATGATCTTGATGTAAAATCCTAAATTTTATCACTAAGTAGGTTTTGAATTTGGAACAATGTACTCAAACATTAAATTTCTTGTAACAAATCATAAGTTGCAGAATCATAATTAAGATGAAAACTTCTAAGGGCTGTATAATTACTTCTCTTGTACTTTACTTATTCCCTTATTTCCTTTCCTCACTGGGCTATTTTTCCCTATTGGAGCCCTTTGGCTTATAGCCACATGGATTTCTAACTAGGGTAGTGGCTTGGATAATAATAATAATAATAATAATAATAATAATGATAATAATAATAGCCAGTGCTTGGTCGCAATGGTCAGGCAATACACAAGCAAGCATGATAAAAAGTGCCCGTAACATAAGCACCATAAGCTTTATATATCATTTCATATACATATAGGTAATAGGGTAGTACTTGATTTCTACATTTTGTCTTGAATGAGTATACATCTATGCTTATAGATCTCACGTCTGTGCGTAACTGCACAGTGCCGTGCAATTCATGCCAAAGCAGGTGCGTTTGCATTAACTACATTTGTATTTGTATTTGTATTTGTATCCGCACATGGTCAGCTGCAGACAATTGTGTGCAATTGATTAGAGCTTTTTCAAAGTGATTTGCCACAGATTTCCTTTCTTGTTTGAGCCCTTTTTTTTTATCATTTTATCTAAAAACTCAAATTACATTTTTTACAATCACAATATTTCCAGTATGATTACAGTATATAATAGCACGTTTATATAAACATAAGTCATCTAAATTAACAATTTACAAAATTATATATCTTGATTATTTTTATCTTTTTATCTAAAAAGTCAAATTACATTTCTTACAATATCAATATTTCCAGTATGATTTCAGTATACAATATAATATTTATGCAAACATAAACAATCTAAATTAACAATATACAAAATTACACAACATTTTGATTTGTAGTCACTCCAAAACAATAATTTATATACTTTTATTGTGAACGTTCTATTCATTCTTTCTATAGATATTTGTACCAGCCCCAGTTGGTGGGAGTTTGCGTTTTTGATTGACTTGCTGTATACTGACATCAGGAGCATTCCGCGTGGACATGATAGGCAGCACGCTTCACTTTCTGGCTTAGCGGCATTTATATATAAGACAGTTTTTTAAATTATAATAATGTTTCTTTCAATAACACTGTTTTCTGCATATATATATATATATATATATATATATATATATATATATATATATATATATATATATATATATATATATATATATATATATATATGTATATATGTGTGTGTGTGTGTTCATAAATATATAAATATTAATTTACATATATATGCATATATATATATATATATATATATATATATATATATATATATATATATATATATATATATATATATATATGTATGTATATATATGCATATATATATATATATATATATATATATATATATATATATATCTATATATACATATATATTTATTTGTATATATGTATATATATATATATATATATATATATATATATATATATATATATATATATATATATATATATATATATATATATATATATATATATATATATATATATATACATATATATATATACATATATATATATATATATATATATATATATATATATATATATATATATATATATATATTATCTTCTTCTCCCCCGTTATCCCTGCATTAAGGTGTCGGTTGCCTGATGCACCCTCTCCAATGGTTTCTATCAAAGGCAACCTTTTCCACCAAACCTCTTCTCTCCATACCATCCTTCATCTTATTGTCCCATCTTAGTAAAATCATAATCTTGTTATCAACACTTTATCAACACATTAATTTTTTTCACATATATCTAATTGAAGCTGTGAAAATAGTCTTCCATTTGCTATGGAATGAGACCATAATTACCTGTCTATCCTGAGAAATAAAAAAAAGTCACAACCATTTGGATGAAATTTTGTGTTTTCATAGTTTTCCTTAAACAAATGACAATACACAAACTTAGTTTTCACATTAATTTCTGTGGAAACATATAAGAGTTTTACAAAATATAATTAACTGAAATATATTCACCTGCACTACGGAATAAAATACATATTCTTATTATTAATAGCTTTTTTCTTTTTTTTGTGCTGAGTTAAATATAAAATAACTGTGTTATGGAATAAAATACATATTTTTTTTAATAACAGCGTTTTTTTTTTTTTGGCTGAGTTACGCTAAAAATAATTGTACTATTTCCTTATGTGTATATAAATCAGGGTAATTCATATAATTTTAAAATAAAAATATTCCTCCTATCGAAAAACATCAAACTAAAATTAACTGACTAACGTTAAATTATAACGATAAAACGAGCAAAAACATTTTGCTACGAACGTTTTCTACCCAAAATGGATCGAGACTAGTGTGAAAATATCCCGTGAGACCTTGTGATAAAGCAATATATAAAGAATATACACTTATACCATGTGCGTTCGTTGACCAATTTTATAACTTTTCATTATAAAAGTAAAGTGCATATTTTCATGAATAATTCGTCTAAACTTTAATTTATAATCAAACACTAATATTGATATTGGGGGGGGGGGGGCAAAATTTTTGTGTATGCTTATATCATGCGTGTTCGTTGCTAAATTTTATAACTTTTTATATTAAATGGAAATTGCTATTTTCATAAATGATTTATCTAAATTTTAATGTTTAATCTAATATTGATATTAATAATTTTGTGGATACATTTTCATGTAATGTTACTTTCAATTTCATGTAGTTATATTAATTCAAATATAATTATAGTTTTAGCATGTAATTTTTTTTCAAATGTACATTCCTAAAGTAACAGCTAGCCTAGTTCTGGGCTTTATATGATTAAGATTGTAAACGAAATTGGTCCACAATTCTTTCTATGTAATATTTATGGAATAAAAAGTTATCAGTTGCAAAGAAGCATTGGTAACAATGAGTGAATATAGAATATAGACTAAAAAAATAATACTGTCAGCGATTAACATTTTACAATTCCAAAAATTTCACTATAAAATAAAAAAGAAATCCATTTCAGAAGGTACAACATCTAGCAAAAGAAAGTAGTATAAATAAAAGGATATAAAGATCGCTCATGAATGCCAGAAGCAAGGGGCGGTGTCATTGCCTTATCAAGCAGGACAATGCCCTAGAGACTGACCATATGATCAAAGCCCAAGACCCCTCTCCACCCAAGCTGGGACCAAAGAGGGCCAGGCAATGGCTGCTGATGACTCAGCAGCTAGACCTATAAACTCCCCAAAACCCCCATCCTTAGCTCACAAGGATGGTGAGGTAGCAGCGAACAAAAAACGAAGGAGTTTGAGCGGGACTCGAACCCCAGTCTGGCGTTCACCAGTCAAGGACGTTACCAAATCGGCCACCACAGCCTATACATTTGAGAAATAGTTAACAACAATAAGAAAACGAGAGAAATGGTCAGCAATTACCGGAGAGTTGAGGCACACTTAGAATTTCCAAAGTTTGTATGGATGATGGCCTCGGGGATTAAAGGAAATCCAAAGGACGGTAAAGTCAGGAGGTTGAATTAAAACTTCCCAACGAGAGGTGCAGTTCTTAAGTTTTATTTTCTTCTTTCCTTCATTTGTTCTTCCTAATCACAGTTCTGGGATTAGGCCGGCTCTGTGTGGGATTTTGATCCTATCTTATTTGGCTATGATTAACGAAAAACTAGATAACATGTCAGTTTCATAAGAACTACAGCCACGAATCCATCTCCCTTGTTAAAAGGACATCATCAACTAATCCTTAATCAAATGCAGTTAAAATCACAATAAGGTTGCGCTCAGATTACGGCATATGTTACAGAAAGGATTAGAAAAAAGGGACAAGCCATACTAAGTGGATAGATCTATCTGTTGAGTTACCAGCAACCATTGCCTGGCCCTCCCTGGTTCTAGCTTGGGTGGAGAGGGGGCTTGGGCGCTGATCATATGATATTTGATCAGTCTCTAGGGCACTGTCC
>NW_027171717.1:12500-20000 GCF_036898095.1 Palaemon carinicauda
GGTCCTCCCGTTAAGGGAAAGCATAAACCAATGCAACATAGCTTGCATAAAGGAACAATTCTATTAGAATGATCCCAGATAAGGTACATAGAATGAATGCTCAATTATACCAATAAATTGACACAGGTGAAGGAGACGCAAGGTTCTCAAGAACAAGTTCATTGACAGACAATAAACAGACAGGTTAACCAAAATCATATATATATATATATATATATATATATATATATATATATATATATATATATATATATATATATATATATATATATATATATATATATATATATATATATATATATATAAGAAGAGGATAACCCAAAACTTTAAGCATAAGTATGATAGTAAACAAAACTTGTTTATCTGAAAGAAAACACATTAAATGCCACTTTTAAGATACCGAGGTATCAAAGTCATAAAAGTCTGTATTACAAATCAATGACATTAGCGTTAGAAACGCTCGGCACACATGTCTGCACTTATGCTAGGTTCACCTTTGGAAATGGAACAGTCTACATAGGCAACTCAGTGCCCTCACTTAGTTTGTAGTACGATATGTAACTACACACTCACCCTGGAATTAATTGTCCCAATTAAAATCACTGTTCCTCGCAGAGTTAAACAGTAGGATTAACGACGAGACCCACTGCCACCACAGATCTCTTTAGTTCCTCTACTTGCTTCGCATAGTGGCGAAAGAACACTCTGGAAGACTTCCAGCCAGTGTATGAACGGAGATGTTCAAAATCCATACAATTAAAGAAATTTAAGGATGAGGCAACTTTCCTCGGATCGTGACCTGCGGGTGTACTGTCAGGATCCGCTCTGCGAATAAAATATGTGATTTTCGCTCTGAGTTGATTCAGAGATAAATTAGAGCCTGATGTTTCTCCCCTGAATAGTTGACCAACCTTGAAGACTGAAGTTCTATGAAGATAGACCTTTAGGCATTCTACTGGACATAGAGATGCATCTTCTTTCAGAGGGCAGATTCTCCAGGGACCCCACCTGTTGGTGGGTAACTCATTCTTGGCGAGAAACGTAGGATCCGGAAACAGGTTCAGTTCTCCCCCATCCAGGAACTGAACACGACCTGCCTCTCTCGAGAGGGCTACAATCTCACTAACCCTGGCCCCGGACGCGAGTGCAAATAGGAAAATAACTTTTTGTGTCACATCCTTTAACTCACACTCTTCATTGCACAACAGAGAAGCGAAATGAAGAACTTTGTCTAAAGACCATGAAATGGCCTTTGGAGGTGCTGAAGGTCTGAGCCTAGCGCAGGCTTTCGGAACGTTATTAAAGAACTCGTTACCTAGGTCGACCTGGAAGGTATATAGAATGGGTCTTGTTAAAGCAGACTTACACGCTGAAATCGTGTTAGCTGCCAATCCTTGACCATGGAGGTGGATGAAGAAAGATAAGCAGAAGTCTGTCGAGATCTCCTGCGGATTCTTCGCCTTGACAAAGGCCACCCATTTTCTCCAAGATGACTCATATTGCCTTCTAGTAGATTTGCACTTATATTCCTCTAGGAAGTCTATGCTGGCTTTCGAAATCCCGAAACGCTTTCTCACCGCTAGGGAGAGAAAATCATGAGCTGCCGGGTCCGGGTTTTCTGTAATGAAGCGCAGACAGTCGACTTCTGGACTCGCTGGGTCAGAACTGGATCTGGTAGTGGTACAAACTTCAGCTGTATTTCCAATGCCAGGGGGAACCACACGCTGTTCGGCCACTTGTGGGCTACTATTGCCGCTACCCCCTTGAAGGATCTCAGTTTGTTGAGGACCCTCAACAGAAGGTTGTGAGGAGGGAACAGATAAATCCTGGACCCTCTGTTCCAGTTGAGGGACATCACGTCCACTGCTTCCGCTAAGGGGTCCTCGTACGGGGACACGTACAGGGGCAACTTCTTGTTGTCTTTCGACGCAAAGAGGTCTATCTGCAGTTTTGGGACTTGATTCAGAATGAAGGAGAATGATCCTGCGTCTAAGGATCATTCCAACTCTATCGGTGTGAATCTGGATAGAGCGTCCACTGTCACATTGCGGACTCCTTGAAGGTGAACTGCTGACAGGTACTACTTCTTCTTTTCCGCAAATCGGAAGATGGCCAACATCACCAGGTTGAGAGGTGGTGACCTCGATCCTTGTTGATTCAAGCATCTCACAACTACCTCGCTGTCTATCACCAACCTTATGTGGATCGAGTGACGCGAGGAAACTTTCTTTAAGGTAAGGAGCACCGCCATAGCTTCTAGGAAGTTTATGTGAAAGGTCTTGAATAGCTTGGACCAAGTCCCCTGGACTTTTTTCCGATGAGAGTGACCTCCCCATCCCTCCTTCGAGGCGTCTGAGTGAATCGTCACCGACGGGGGAGGTAGCTGAAGAAGAACTGACTTCTTTAGAAGTCTGGCTTGGGACCAAGGCCTGAGAAGAGTACGTAGCCGAAGCGGAACTGGTCTTCTCAGATCTCTTCGCCCGATTGATGCATAACTTCTCCAAACTCCGGTTGCATCCTTTAGCTGTGCTCTTAGCACTGGGTCTGTCACCGAAGCAAACTGGAGAGAGCTCAGTACCCTCTCTTGTTCGCGTCTTGATATCCTTTCGGAATCTAGAAGTCTCTTGACAGAACCCGCTATCTCCTTCCTTTTCTTCGCCGGGATGGTGAAACGGTGTGACAAAATGTCCCAGTGGATTCCCAGCCACTGGAACTTTTGAGATGGAGAAAGTCGAGACTTTTATCTGTTGATCTTGAAACCTAGGTACTGTAGGAACTAGATCACTTGACTGGATGCTTGCAAGCATTCTGTCTCGGATGCTGCCCACACCAACCAGTCGTCCAGGTAGGCTACTACCTGAATTCCCTTTAGGCGTAATTGTTTGAGAGCTACGCTCGCAAGCTTCGTAAAAATCCTTGGGGCTATGTTTAGCCCAAATGGCATGGCTCTGAAGGCGTATAGTCTTCGTTGTAGCCTGAACCCTAGGTAGGGGGAGAGTCGACGGTAGATTGGAATGTGCCAATAGGCGTCTGACAGGTCTATAGAGACGGAATATGCCCTCTTGGGCAGTAAGGTCCTTATGTGTTGCAGTGTTAGCATCTTGAATTTGTAATACACTATGAACTTGTTGAGTGGCGACAAGTCCAGAATGACTCTGAGCTTTTCCGAGTCTTTCTTGGGAACACAAAACAGCCTCCCTTGGAATTGGAATTTGATGGACTTCACCTTTCGGATCACATTTTTCTCCAACAGTTCTTGAACGTACTCCTCCAGAACGGGGGTGGAGTGTTGGAAAACCCGAAGGCCCGGGGGTGGAGTGCTGTACCAGCTCCAGCCCAGTCCATTCTTGAGTAGGCTGTGGGCCCAGGGATCGAAGGTCCACCGATCCCGAAATTTCAGAAGTCTCCCTCCTACCGGTATCATCCCACTTGGACTGCCGTCCCGAGGTCTTGCCTCCCTGACCACGACCACCCCTGAATCCCCTTCCCCTTGAGGGGCGCCCAGACGAGCCTCTGGCTGCCCCTCTAGGCTTTGCTCGAAAGGAAGTAGACTGCCCTTCGAACGATGGGGGGAATGCCGTGGACTGTGTCGACACGGCCTGGGGTACCCACTGAAAAGTGGTCGGGGTTTGTGCCACGATCTGGGGCACTGGAGGCAATGGCAATTGCAGTTGCTGTTGCTGTTTAAAAGGCTTGGCTGGCCGAGACGGTAGCCTAGTCCTCATAGTCTTCCTCTTTGGTTGAGGACCTTCATCCGGGGAAGACTTTCTTTTGATAGCCAGGCCCCACTTCTGGAGAAGGTTTCTATTCTCCAAGGCGGCCTTATCAACTACTTCTTTGACCAAATCGGTAGGAAAAAGGTCTTTGCCCCAAATGTTGGAGGAGATTAGTTTCCTTGGCTCGTGCCTCACCGTAGCCGAAGTGAACACGAACTCCCTACAAGCTCTCCTCGCCTAGACGAAGCCATAAAGGTCCTTCGTCACTGTGGCCAGATGAGTCTTGGCCACTACCATGAACATTTCATGGACCTTGGGGTCACTTGCCATCGTCTCAAGAGTAGTCTGAAGAGACATTGAGGCAGCCAGTCTTTCTTTTGTCTCGAACTCTCTCTGCAAGAGAAAGTCAGACAGCTTAGGGAGGTCCTCGCCGAACTGACGTCCGGCGATATCAGCCTCCAACTTCCCAACTGAGAACGTAAGATGGACGTCCTTCCAGTCTTTGTGGTCCATAGGTAGGGCCAGCGACAAGGGTTTACATTCCTCATGGGAGGGGCAAGGCTTGTCGGCCTCGACTGCTTTTAGTACAGCCGCAAACCCTTTCTGTAAAAAGGGGAAGGCTCTAGCAGGAGAGGACACAAAGGAAGGGAGCTTCTTGCTCAATGCAGCTACTTTTGAGTTAGAAAAGCCCCTCTCTTTCAACGAGGATGAAAGCAGAACTTGAGCCTTAGTATGGTCCATTACTATGACCTCCTTCGGCTCTGTCTCCTCCTTTGAAGCTGGTTCCTTCCTCAGCCGGACACATGGTTTAGCATCTGAGCACAAGGGAAGGTTTTTCACATTGAGCCTTTTCTGGGGCCCATGTGATTCTGCAAGGCTCTGCATCCGAAGTTCCATTGCAGCCGCCTTCTCCTGATTCTCCTTCTGCATTTGTTGGATCATTCCAACAATCGAAGAGAGGGCCTGTCCCAGCACTACTGGGAGACCGGCCGATGTTGAAGGAATAGGCTCCGGAATCTGAACCGGAATAGCCGACACCTCGTCGACCTCTTCCTCTACGACGTCCGGGGCTTGAACTTCATCCTGGCCTTCTGCCAGGAGGTCTTCTTCCAAACGCTCGTCCACGTCAGACATCCTGTCATCTAACTGGATGTCTTGCATCGCGACCGCGACTTCAGAATCCACCTGGATCTGACCTTGGGGGATCTCCTCTTGAGGCTGGGGAATCACTGCATCAGCTGATGCCTTAGGGAAAAGATACGCCCCCATCTTCTCACTTGGAAGAAAAGGGCCAGAGGTGTTCTTTTGGAAGCCCCTTACCCAGGTACGAAGCTTCTCCCTTGCTATATCCCTTGATTCCGCTGTCCTAGGGGAATCAAAAGCCTCAGTAATCAGGTTAGTGCATACAGTACATACTTGAGGGTCCCAATACTGGAGATCATCCTTGGAGACAGCGCATGCTGCATGTCTCCTACAAAACTCATGTCCGCAGAGGTACTTGCTGTGGACGTTGCAGAAAAACAATTCCGCACTTCGGAGGGTCCTCCTGTAAAGAGAAGAAATTTCCATGAGTATCAAGTGAACTATGTATCACTGGATATGCATAGTATAGCATAACAATTCATAAAGGAAAGACACACACTTGTGGTTCCCTCACAACCAATTGTTGCAGCCTTCCAGATGATAAAATCAAATGGTTAATCTCTTCTAGAGTAACCAATGCAAGGTTTCCAGAGGAAACAGGTGAAGCTCACACCTAAGCAATGATTTTAAAATCCTGGATAATAGACAGGAAAGAACTCACTTTCCTATCTGTAGGGCAACAGCAAAGGACTCTGCAAGAAAACACAAAAGTGTTAGAACACACAGTGCTGTACCAAAACCCATACCATAGTTTTCTTCTTACTGTATATGTTATACTGACGAATACTAGTACAGTATAGGAGGATACCTGCCGGCCGGCACACACCATAACTAGCTTTAAAGTATACTACTTAACAGCTATAAGGCGGCAGAACTCTGGTTCAAATGCATGTGCCGGCCGGCAGCAACTGCCGGCCGACAACAGCCAATGTCGGCCGGCAATGGCTGCCGGCCGGCAACTACACAAGGTAGTACCCAGCTGCCGGCCACACTCTTGGTGACCGGCAAACAAGGGCTGACATTAGCCGGCCGGCAAAGGCACAAGACCAATGCCAGCCGGCAGCAAAAGAACCAGAGGACTACACCTGCCCGGCTGCCGGCCTATGAGGCCGGCAGCCGGGTCTGGTACAGCACTAGAAGAAAAATAGAATGGATGCCGGGATAAGAGTGTACACTACCTCCAAGCCCGGCAATCCGAAAGAGTGCATATAAGGAAGGGGAGAATCTAATTCAGGCTTCCTGACCAATGCCGTCTGGCTCTACAGGCAGGCATGGATGAGGGACCAAGGGAGGTCCGGGCAGCACTCAAAATATAAGACCCTTGCCGGCCGGCACAGCTGCCGGCCGGCAAGGGGCTGAGTCAATTGCACATCCTAACCTATACTAGGTCCAGATGTAGAACGACGTACAGTACTGTAATGGCTAGGCCATTACGGAGATGGAGGGGGAAGGGACAAAGAGGGTCCTACCAACCTTGCTTTAGTGACGGATCACCCGCAGCCAAGAAACTTATCTTAGCCTAAGGGAGATCCAAGGTGGGAGGCCAGCAATACTTGCCAGCTCCCAGAGCACCAAAGCAGGGAAGGTGTTGCTACTCCCAGGGAAAGAAACTTATCTTCCCCCAAGGACAGCAACAAGGACTAGTCTGGTAGATCACAAAAGAAGGAATCATATCCACAGAAACCTTCGGTAGTGACCTAAGGAGGCTAAGCCACCTTTGTCTGTGTCAGGCCAGCGAGGGAGACTCTACCCCAAGCCAGACAAACACAGACTCAGACTAAAAAAACTCTGTTGTTCTGTCCCTCTTTGAACCAGACTTACTGGAACAGGAAGGTACAGTAACACCCCAGTATAGTTTTATCGAAAATTAATTCGGAAAAAACCACTTAGGGATAAGCCCAAGGCTTAAACAGAGGGAAAGGGATTGCATACCTTCTCCGAAGAAAAGAAAGCAACCGGGGAGTATGAGAAAGTATACTAAGGCTCCATAAGCAACTTAGCCTAGGCACCAAGAGAATCGATTACCTAAATCACCGAAACTCACTCGTATACTATCTTGGAAATATTCCACACAATCTTAAATGTATAAAACATAACCTAAAGCTTCAATAAAATTTTAATACACTCGGAAAAACCAAAATCATGCATGAAGTACTAGGACCAAACGACTAGGCTACATGGCCTAGCGTAGGCCAGAATGGCAAATACTTCGCCAAAATAATACTAAGCACGAAAGGAAATCCTATTTAATGCTAAATAGCTAAAATTTATTAAAGCAAAACAACCGGGAATGTCGCTCTGACTAACTAAACTTATACCTAGCGAGCGACAGCGTCCATGACGCCTCCATTAGGCTACGGCTCTTGTAACAAAGATTAATCCTATTAATCACTCAAAAACTTACCAAGAGCCTACATTTATACATAAAAGACATGGTACTCAACTTATCAGAGGCCGACGAAGACGGAGAAGCCATGAAAAGTAGAATAAATCCAAGATTTGCGAGAAACACAGGAAAAAACACCGAGTTGTTAAGCTACGCAAAAAGGAATACAGATGGCGCCAGGATTTGCGCCAGGCACGCTTACGAATTGGGAGATAGGGAGCCTTGGGAGCCGCTCCCCCTTTTTCTTTCCCGAAT
>NW_027171717.1:22500-50000 GCF_036898095.1 Palaemon carinicauda
CTTCCTAACTATGTACTTAGGATGATTTTATTAATCTTATTAATTTTACATATGATAATTGCAGATAGGCTGAAGATGACATAAGTTATGTCGAAAGCTTCCGAATAAAGATGATGATAGCAGCATTGACTATTTTATTCCTACATATATATATATATATATATATATATATATATATATATATATATATATATATATATATATATATATATATATATATATATATATATATATATATATATATATATATATATATATATATACATACATATATATATATATATATATATATATATATATATATATATATATATATATATATATATATATATATGTGTGTGTGTGTGGGTGGGTGTATGTGTATGAATTTGTGCATTGTTTCTAACTTTTTTAGGCACACTACTTACAAATTAACTACCAAAACAGATAATACAAAAATTGCAGAATTCAAGGTATACCTTGTAGAATTCAATGTCTAGTAAAGTTATTTTGATGCATATCCAAAAATTATTTTACCATAATTTATGGTATGAGATTTATTTTTTGAAAGAAATGATAAGATGGTATACAAGAAAGAAGTTTTCTCCAAACAGGTCTAAGTAAATAATGTAAATTTGGAGCTGTGTATAATTAATTGCCATTGGTTTCATCTCTGATAACTGAAAATTAATACTCAATAACCGATATCCACTGAATCTCCGAAGCTACCCTGTTCTTAAATATACGTTTTGGGGAAACGATAAATAAAAAAACATTTTCTTGAATGTTTTTTAAAACCTCAAAATGTGAGCGACTCCAAAATACTGTTCTTTTAGTCAATGCCCTGTCAGTCAAATCAGAATATGAGGAAATCTACTTTTATGGATAACCCGGTAGAGAATAACTGTCTAGAAAAAATTGTCATGATAGCAACTATTGTATTAGCTTTGTAGTTAGACATGAATTCCAGTATCTGAATTACGTCTCTCTCTCTCTCTCTCTCTCTCTCTCTCTCTCTCTCTCTCTCTCTCTCTCTCTCTCTCTCTCTCTCTCTCTCTCTCTCTCATACGCACAAACCTGGTACGGAATCCTCACTATTATTTGTTGCATAGATGCAATGTGAAATATCAATTTGTTCTCTCTGGCTATAGTAAAATCTTTAGAACAATGAGTATTGATATATTATTCATAAGTAATGAACAGAGCAAATACAATAGAAAAACATGAAACTTGAATAAACATCTTAAGGAAAATCATTACAAGATAATGGAGATTTATTATGAATGCAAAATGAGAATTATACTAACAAAACAATGATACGGTCATTAACTAATAATTCCCTCTTAATTAAAGGGGTGAAGGTCATGCAATAAACTAGCAGTATTCATGGTAATAGATATATTTGAAGTATAATTGAATTTCTGATGCCTGTAATCATAAGCATCCATAAATATCTTATGACTAAATGTTCCTGGAACCACCGCACAGGTGAGAGAGAGAGAGAGAGAGAGAGAGAGAGAGAGAGAGAGAGAGAGAGAGAGAGAGAGAGAGAGAGAGAGGGGATGAAGAAATTTTAAGTACAGAAATTTATTTTTTCCTGAACCCACTGTACAAGTGAGAGAGAGAGAGAGAGAGAGAGAGAGAGAGAGAGAGAGAGAGAGAGAGAGAGAGAGAGAGAGAGAGAGAGAGAGAGAGAGGATGAAGTAATTTTAAGTATAAAAATTTATCTTCGAAGCAAACGGATGTATATGATATATGCTATCATCTCAATTATTTTCTAGACAAATTTTTTCTTAACCCGGTTATCAATAGGTGAACTAGATTCCTTTCGATTCCGGTGTCCAACTGTCAAATCACATGAATAATACTATTATCACTATCGTAACATCTTTGTTTCTTGTCCAAACCCGGACGTCTGCATCTGGCCTCTTGTTAAATCCCCTTTCATAGTATACCTTCAAGGTAGGTACCGTGTTAGTAAATATGAAAAGTTAGCATAATCTTGATCAACCAGCATATATTACGTCATATAACCGGCCATACAGAAGAATATGCTATTGCAATTTTAAAATACAGACAATAAGTTAAAATAGGGATATTCGTCAACACAAGCTGACCAAAATTTAAGAAATACTGAAAAAAGAAAGAAACCTCAAATTGATGAAAAGAAGACTTAGAACAGGGCACCAAAAGATGTTTGCTTCAAAGGATGAAAATGGAAATATTATCCACAATAGAGATGCAGTGATCAAAGTTGCAGAGGATTTATATACAATGCTATAAGTGATATAGTGATATAAGAAATAACTTCACCAATAGAAATAATGAAACATGGAAACTGGTCCCAAATGTAACATTAGGAGAAGTAAAGTAAGCTTTAAAAAGTATGATAAGAGGGAAAGCAAGAGGAGGTGGCCTAACAATTGATTTGATAATATATTGGGTAGATTTCATAGTGGTAAAACTAGCTGAACTCTACACCAAATGTCTGCAAAGATGCTCTATACATATTGCTTGGGAAACTCTATCGTTATACTAATTCAGCTTGCTACCCCATGAGCCTAAAATTTCCTAAACCAAACTAAAGTTCAACAGAATACATATTTCATCATCCAAATCCTCACAAACAGGATACCTTGTTACATTCAATAAACACTATTGCACAGGATTCTTACCTGTAATTTACTGGGAGTGAATCGTGGAAATTTCATTACTCTGAAATATCCTCTTCATAGTATTTCTCGTAATATCCTTCTTTAGCACAAAATATCATTACTTTTTCTGACCGGAGTCATATTGTGTCTTTTTTTCAGTGTGTTTTTCTGTAAAGCTACAATGGAGGAAATGACATGGTTCGAGGAAGTGAAACTTATTTGTCTTCAGGAGCCCTTGTCCAATTCTACTTAGAGAGAGAGAGAGAGAGAGAGAGAGAGAGAGAGAGAGAGAGAGAGAGAGAGAGAGAGAGAGAGAGATTGGGAAAAAATATTTTGGGAGTGGCCTTTCATTATATTAGAGAGAGAGAGAGAGAGAGAGAGAGAGAGAGAGAGAGAGAGAGAGAGAGAGAGAGATTAGGGAAAATATTTTGTGAGATGCCTTCCATTATATTGAGAGAGAGAGAGAGAGAGAGAGAGAGAGAGAGAGAGAGAGAGAGATTTGGGAAAATATTTCGGGAGTTGCCTTTCTATATGTCCACTATATTTATCTGAAATCATCCCCATTTATGAACGTTTATCAACTGAGCTTAGAACCACCAAATTTGGCCACAAATTTTTCCCCTACTTTCAAGCAAACATTAGTTATATCACCCGATATGTTAGTGATTTTGACTGCAACGAGAGAGCTATTTCTATCGCCAATAAACAGGTATTATTTACATCCAGGTAAATACTACCGCTAGAGAGTTATGGGGTCTTTTGACTGGCCAGACAGTACCACATTGGATCCTTCTCTCTGGTTACGGTTTTTTCCCTTTGCCTTCACAGACACCGAATAGTCTGGCCTATTCTTTACAGATTCTCCTCTGTCCTCATACACTTGACAAAACTGAGATTACCAAACAATTCTTCTTCACCCAAGGGGTTAACTACTGTAATGTAATTGTTCAGTGGCTACTTTCCTCTTGGTAAGGGTAGAAGAGACTCTTTAGCTATGGCAAGCAGCTCTTCTAGGAGAAGGACACTCCGAAATCAAACCATTGTTCTCTAGTCTTGGGTAGTGCCATAGCCTCTGTACCATGATCATCCACTGTCTTGGGTTAGAGTTCTCTTGCTTGAGAGTAAACTCGGGCACACTGTTCTATCTAGTTTCTCTTCCTCTTGTTTTGCTAAAGTTTTTATAGTTTATATAGGAAATATTTATTTTAATGTTGTTACTATTCTTAAAATATTTTATTTTTCCTTTTTTCCTTTCCTCACTGGGCTATTTTCCCTGTTGGGGCCCCTGGGCTTATAGCATCCTGCTTTTCCAACTAGGGTTGTAGCTTAGCATTTAATAATAATAATAACACAACAATGACAATTATCAAACATTAATAGCACATTCTTCTCAATACCAGCAACTGATTTATTGTTAATTTTTTCTCATTGTTCATTCATTTTCTTATTTCCTTTCCTCACCGGGCTATCTATCCATGTTGGAGCCCTTGGGCTTATAGCATCTTGCTTATCCTACTAGGGTTGTAGCTTGGCTAATAATGATAATAATAATAATAATAATAATAATAATAATAATAACAACCGAGTAAACAAAAAATGTTCAAAATTCAAGTTTTTCCTGATATCAAGGACTAAATTCTTTAATTTAGACCTATTTTGTCGGGCAACAGGGCCAAAGGAACCCCGAGCAAGAAGTCCCAATTCGCAAGGGCGCTGACAGTTGAAGAACGACATGGCGTCCAACATTCATTACTACCAGGTCCAGTCCATCTCGAGACAATGATAAATTATACCGCAAACCTTCCGTCTCATGGCCAATGTCCACGCCAGGGTTGCTAGATTGGCCTTTTCTGGGCCAAAAAAATCCCCAGAATTTTGCCTTTTTGTGCTATAAACCTAAATTTGGCCTTTTTTAAAAACTGGTTAGCCTGAAATGCTATATTTTTGTCCTTTTTCTACTATTAGGTTGGCTTTTTAAAGCTGCAGTTGATCAGACGTTGGCCTGTTCTCATTTAGAAAACCTGGCAATCCTGCTGCTCTCTCTCTCTCTCTCTCTCTCTCTCTCTCTCTCTCTCTCTCTCTCTCTCTCTCTCTCTCTCTCTCTCTCTCTCTCTCTCTTTCTCTCTCTATCTCTCTCTCTCTCTCTCAGCTCCTATCTCTTCCAACACAATGTTCATCTTCGTTATTCTTCCCTTTTTTCCTCCCTTATTTCTTATCCAGGGAGACAAGATGGCCTTGTGAAAATGACCGTAATGTCTGTCGTATATACTGTTATATGTCTCAGATATCTAGTGATAACCCTCCTAATGGATGAGTCTTCAAGATGAGAGATAGTCTCCGGAATGGGGCTAATATCTCGCCAGGGGACAAACACGTTGTTTTAATCATCTTTCAACTATGTGTGGGAAATCGGAATAAAAACTACTAATAATGGGTTATTGAAAATATGCTTTGTGATATGTTTTAGATTAATTTCTGCTAGGAAAATTAATGATGCTTATAATTTGTACAGATATCGGTTTATTTGAATTATACTTTAGAGTCTCAGTGGGATGTAGTTGGCTTGTTTTGAAATGATGGAAAATAATAATCAAGAAATAATATATTGATTGTCAATGTAATCAATTGATGTTTACAATGAGTTGATATACCTAATTGCATATACGTTTACCTTATTTACATTAAGATATTTTACATGTATATATATATATATATATATATATATATATATATATATATATATATATATATATATATATATATATATATATATATATATACATACTTGTATATACATATTTATATATATATATATATATATATATATATATATATATATATATACATATATATATATATATATATATATATATATATATATATATATATATATATATATATATATATATATATATATATATATATATATATATATATATATATATACACTGCTTCCTTATCGTTATCGCTACATTAAGGGGTCGGTATCCTGATGCACTATCTCCAATGCCTATTATAAAAGGGATCCTATTCCAACAAACCTCTTTTCTCCATATTATCCTTCACTTTATCTTGTCATGTAATTCTCTGCCTCTCTCTTAATCTTCTTCCCCTAACAGGCTCCTCCTAAACCTTCATCACTTCCTCCCCATTATTCACTCTCAACACGTGCCCAAACCATCTCAGTCGTGACACTTATCATCTCTGTAACCTTTACTATGCTTGCCATACTTTCTTTTTTTTTTATCTTTTTTAAATCTTTTAACAGTGATATTCCCAAAATCCACCTCTGCATCCTCATCTCTGTTCTCTCAAGCTTTGCTTCCTCTTTTTTGTCTTAAAGCCCAAGTATCTGATCCATACATGAACACTGGTCTTATTACTCTGCTATAGATCTCAACTTTTAGCTTGATTTGCATTTTCTTATCAAATAACAGTCCTGCTACCTCCCTCCACTTCCCTTATATTGCTTTTATCCTATTCTCAACTACAGCCTCACATTCTCCCTCTTGACTTATAGTAAATGCCAAGTAATTAAGTTGTTCTACCTGTTTTATAACTCTTTCGCTACTTTCCTGTATGGTTATCCTGTCCTTACCTTCCTTAACGTTCACCTTAGCTTCAGTTTTATCCACATTTACTCTCAAGCCACCCCTTTCCGAAGTCTTTTGCTACTCTGCAACTCTTCAATGCAATTCACCCTAGTTTTCAGCAGTAATTACCAAATTATCTGCATATAACAACTCCCACGACTCTTCATTTCTGATTTTTTCAATTAACACATCCAAGATCAGCACGTGTATATATATATATATATATATATATATATATATATATATATATATATATATATATATATATATATATATATATATATATATATATATATATATATATATAAGTAGTACTATTTTGGCCACACAGACTCACCCCCCAGAAAGGGGTGGCCACAGACGCTCACCCAAGGTCACAGAGGGTATGGCCGTACATACTCACCCAAGGTCACAGAGGGTATGGCCGTACGCACTCACCCAAGGTCACAGAGGCTTACTGTTGACGGAAGTGTAGTATTTTTAAAGAGAGTTATTTACAAACATTGCTTTGAAGGACGTTCGTGGCCCTCACCCGGAAATGAGGGTATGGCTGTAGACGATCACCCAAGGTCACAGAGGGTATGGCCGTACACACTCACTCAAGGTCACAGAGGCTTACTGTTGACGGAAGTGTAGTATTTCTAAAGAGTTTTGTTTACAAACATTGCTTTGAAGGACGTTCGTGGCCCTCACCCGGAAAAGATGGTATGGCCGTACAAACTCACCCAAGGTCACAGAGGCTTACTGTTGACGGAAGTGTAGTATTTTTAAAGAGTTTTGTTTACAAACATTGCTTTGAAGGACGTTCGTGGCCCTCACCCGGAAAAGATGGTATGGCCGTACAAACTCACCCAAGGTCACAGAGGCTTACTGTTGACGGAAGTGTAGTATTTTTAAAGAGTTTTGTTTACAAACATTGCTTTGAAGGACGTTCGTTTCGACAGTAGGTCGGTGTTGATGGAAGTGGAGTATTATTTTTGTTTACAAACATAGAGTTGAAGGTCGTAGGGTTCGTAATGGCATACGTACGGGAACTATTAAAGGGAAATTGTTTACGGAAGTAGAGTATTATTTCAAGTTTTTTGTTTACAAACATTGACTTGAAGACCGTACGGTAGTGTGTCACTATTAAAGGGAATTTGTTTACAAAACATTGAGGACGTAACCATTTGTTATTATCAAGCAACTCTTCGTAATGACGTACGTACGTACGTGTTTATACGTGTCCAGGAACGGTGGCACTGTTTAGAAAACCTTGAGAACGTAATCATAGTGTGCTACTATTAAAGGGAATTTGTTTACAAATATTGAGGGTGAAATCGTAGTATAGTGGTATTAAAGATTGTGTGACACTATTTAAGGGTTTTTGTTTACAAAACATTGTTGGTGTTTAAAAACGGGTTTACGATGTTTTTAAAAAAACGGGTTTAACTTTTGTCGTTAACGTAGTGAGAGCGCGTCTACAGTAATACTGAGTCATCTTACCACCCATTACGTTGTCCCACCTGGGCTATTTGTAATGATTAATTATTTGTAATGATAAGGGTAAAACATGCCCAGACAGTCTCTACAGCCGAGTCATAGGGCTAACCCGCGGCCCCCGTTCGCTACCTATTGATAGGCCTAAGCACCTGTCCCTACCTCTCTCTCTCTCTCTCTCTCTCTCTCTCTCTCTCTCTCTCTCTCTCTTCAGAGAAGGTATTTGACCTTCCAACTGTTACCCTGGCATATTTGAGGATAGGCCTAAGATGGCTTCATACACACACACACACACACACACACACACACCAAAATACGTGGGTAGATAATATAAGAAACATAGTACTTAATATTTGTTTATTTAAAGAAAACATCAAAATTACTGTAAACAGTCAACCTAACTTCCAATGAAAGCTAAAAATATCAAATGGAAGGAAGTACAAGTTATTTTAGACGTTTTTTTTTTTTTTTTTTTTTTTTTTTTTTTTTTTTTTTTTTTTTAACCAAACTAGTTTAATTATATGAAAACTTACAACGTTTGAAAATCCACGTCATCGGGGAAACTGATTCCCCCGTATTTCATTTGAGGGATTTTACTACTCCCACCCTTTTTTAAGGGACGGGATAACGATACCCGCAAAGCATCCTTGGGGGTTTTGCTTACCCCTTTGGATTTTTTCTTCTTCCTGCTGTCCTCCTCCGCTTCCTTTTCGCAGACCATGGCCACAGCCGGAGAATCAGAGAGTCTCTCTCTCTCTCTCTCTCTCTCTCTCTCTCTCTCTCTCTCTCTCATCTTTAAGTCCATTTGTTTTAAGGCCTTTCACTTACATTAACATATATGGGTAATAATCACTTGCATTGACAGATATGGGGAATAGAAAACGTATTACAACTTAAGTTTCTTTTATGATACGAAGCATACATGCAAAATAACATTTCGTGAATAAAGACACGGCATTTAGTGGGAAAAAAATCTGACCCTAAAAACCTTCATTTGAAACCCTAACATTTGCACGCTTAAAAGCGGTAGGAAAACTTTTATTGATTACGTTCTCTTAGCACTTGCCAAATCTTCATTGAAAATTCAGGTTTTGTATATTTCCAGATGTACATACACGGTCTTGATTTAAATGGAGAAGGTAATATAATAACACTGTTACGTCATTTTCCTTTAAGTCAGTGGTGGATAAATGCTCCCTGATTTTTCCTAAGGGCGGCGCAAATCCCATTTAGACTGACGCTATGCGTAAAATATAGGCAGAAGAATGTGCACAAAGCCAAATTGTAATTTTGCACTCGCATATTATCTATGAAACACTTCATGAAAGAATACCTTCGTAGAAAATCAGTAAAGTATACCGAATGATCTTTTGGCTGCATCCCCAATGGGTCAAAAAATATGTTTTCTACCGGACTTTTCTGTATTATAAATACAACCCAGTGCGCAATTTCGCGATACTGATGTGATGACAGAGTATTCACAATTAGTAAGATGAGTTTTGTCCTTATCAAGGGAATCTTGAAGTCGACCAACGAGACCCATCTCCCCCCTGACCACATTCCTTCAATTTAACCCTATGGAAAAGTACCCATCTCTCTGTCCATTTTTTTTTTTTTTTAAGTAGCGAAATGTGCGCCATGATTTTGCGTTGCTTATATTGATAATAACAACAACTAGAGCATCAGTAACAATATTAAGATTTACGGTATAAATGATAACAATAACAATATATTTAATTTTATTCGATTGTAGTGCACGGTTTACTTTATTGATGAGAGAAAAAACAATTAACAATATACATTTACTTTATCCTTTTAAGAAATTGAAGAGTTTGATCTCTATTCCTCGGCAATACAGCTAATCATATTATTTATAATGTTCTGTTGCCGTATAATTTTACGAACTTCCGAATATGAAATGAAAGATGTGTGGATGTTTTATGCAATCCCTATCACTAGAGAGGTTTGTTAAGGGATATATGAAAATTAGTTCCACATATGTCAACTCTACCAACTAATATCCTTCACAAACATACACAAGAGCGCGCGCGCGCACACACACACACACACACACACACACACACGCTTATCTATTCCTTACTTGTTACAAAATCCAGTATTGTAATCGTGTATGTTATTCCCAAATCAGAGTTTAAGCGAAGAGGAAGTTTCTCCAAAATCAGCGTGGATCAGACTTCTTTTTATATTAATGAAAATCGTTTAAGCAAAGAGGAATTATTTGGTAATCTCAGTCTTGTCAGGGGTATGAGGAGAGAGTCGAATATGGAAAGAATTGGTCATTCTTTTCTATGCCTCTTCTCGTCTCCCCTTACTGAATTGGGGCAAGTTGTTGGGTTCTCCGAAAAACTGTTTATGACTAGGATACTTCAGTTCGGTATTATGCCTAATTCAAATGGAATGGTAGATTGTCTCTTCAAAGAAGAAACCCGATATTACTTTTTGAAGATTCAAGTAAGCAATGTGTGAAAAAAGTAGATCATCAAACAGCCCGCTATGTTAGATTAGATAGAAATTTAGCGGTCACCCCCTCTCTATCCATCATTACACATTACTTTAGTAATGTTTCGGGATTAGCACTGGTTAAAACTGGGAATACAGTTAATGAATGTTTAGTTTAGTCGTGATATGGCATTTTTTCCCCTCTGTCCTTTTGTATCTGCTACCTCCTTGATCTTTCCCAATATTTGAGTACAAGAGATAGTGACCGAACGAGTCACTTATGGTTGATTTGTAGATAACAAAAGTGATTGTCGACTCGATAATGTGACATTATTTTTGCTTTAATACCATTCTTCATGACAGAAACTGCAGCGTCCAATCATCATCTTAGCTCGAAGTAACTACTACTCTTTTTTTTTTCATTTTTTTTACGATCTATAATGGAAGGTTACTTCCCTAGCCGTAAGACTCTAGTGTTAGGGTAATGAAAATGAAGTAGTAAGATTTGGGATAAATTTCACGAGCACACTTTTTGTAACTTGTTATGATAAATCCTCAAGCACAAACATGCCACGTCTCTTTACGGGTCGGCTACTAATTTACTGATATACGTGCCACTTACACCCATGGGAAACATTTTGAGAAAATCTTCACTATGACTTTATATATATTTTGCTTATGCTTTTTATGCAACATTTGACATCATATACTCTCTAATATCACATACAATGTAATACCCATCATTTTTCTAATATTGCTTGGGTAAGTAATGAATAACGTTTTGCAGTATATTGTAACCTAAGAATCAAACTATCCATCAGTGGATATATACATTGGTCCCGTTTGCGGTTCCTTCACCTTTCAAGATCTTGACCCATGTCCGTGACAAAATTACGACTCCAAGAAACTTTCTCCCTCTATTTTCATCCCCCTACCACTTTTCACCCCCCCCCCCCCCGCGCCAACACACACCTACCTAATAAGCAAACAAAGCTTTAATCACATGAGCTAAGCGATTATTTTTCTCAAAATAAAACTGTATATTTCAAGTGAAACTATATACTAAAAATTGCATTCCATCTAAATTCAAGTTGCTTTCTTATCGTTGTCTTAGAAACTTCATTTATTTATTTATTTTGCAACCATGTCCCTCTCGTACATTTCTTCCTTGAAAGGAAAACGAAGTGACAAAGAAAATTCCATAAACAAGAAGCATAAAGACATTGTGTTAAAACAAGAACCCATCGACGTTGTGGAAAATTCTTCAATGGTTGTCGTCTCCATTTTCACAATGACTATAATTCAAGTAAGCCGGTTATACTTGCTACCGTTAGTAGTCCTTCACTTGCTTTACCTAATGAGGAATGGAGAGCTAAAGGGGTATTAAATGCCATGAGAGGCAATGTGGAGAACTCCGGATGCTATTCAGTCTTCTATTACTCCGATTCACACTAATTTATGGAAATTGTGTGGGACCTCCAAGAATGAAACTATAACACAAGCAAAAGTTACGTATATTAGGCGCAGATACTCGGCAAAGAAAAGAAAAAAATACGCTGCTATCGAAAAAAAAGAAGTGTGACATTATAAAATGGAAGAATTGTAAATTTTTATTTTTGTACTTTGATAACATTCTTAAATCATTATCTTTAATTGCAGAGATAGGTAACAATTCACAATAAAATAAACAGGGCAAAAAAGCTTAACATTGAAATGGATTGGTTGGGTGAAGGGTGTAATTTTGGTGTGGTGAAATTTTAAAGAGAGAAAATTTGGTTGGGGGGAAATTTAGTTTAGCGGAAATTTTGTAGGGAGAATTTTCGAGGTGGATTTTTCGGAGGGTGTGAGTTAGATTTTACGGGTCACCGCTCCCGTGATACTGGTAGATGGCCGGTGCACTTTTCATCGTGTGTAAATTATTCACAGTAAAAACATCTGTGTAAACTGAAATGTGAGATTAGTTCAATGAAACAAGCGCAATTACAGACTGCATTTCACTATAAATCTTTCGGCATGCGTTGCATATTTCATTGCATGCGTTACATATATTCATTGAATTCCATTTTTGAAATAATATAAGGATATCTCTTGATACTATAACATTAGTTCTATGCAACTCACGACTACTGATATACTTCCCAAGTGTACAGTACATGAAACAAAGCGGTGACACAGAATTCTTCGCCACGTACATTATTTGTTACTCACTGCTCACAATTCAGTGCATTTAGTGACCAACTTCACTCCAGAAATAAAATGACTGAGTCCCCTACCATATGATAACAGTGAAAGCTGATCTTAATCGTAATTATGATTCTGAGTTATGCGTGCTATTATGCTTTAGTTTACCGTATAGTAGAATGAAGACTGAATTTTATGATATAAGTCCTGACATCACAGGCCGGATAATGTTTAGGGAGACATTTGCGGTAATGAACGAAATTCTAAGCAACGAGGGAGGGCGCGTGCGTGACCTTTGAACAAGTTCATACCCGCACCACCGCATCATCACATGGTACATACCGGTATTTTCTTTCAGGTTCGTGTTTATTTTACACCATGGAAGTTGTCAACGTGTTATACTTTTAGTTTTCGTTTTTTACTACTACAATTGTATACATTTACTTATTTGTAAATGTTATATCCTTATTGTTTGCCTGATGCGTTTATGGGGGAGGCATTTCCATACTGCTATAATTTTGTACAAGCAATTTTACAATTATAGCGTCAATCCCACTCTTTTTACTCACATTTCTCGATTCTGAAGTAGTTTGGAGTGAGAAAATTCTGAAATTTCTACTCAAATACTTCCTTCAATTTATATCATGGTCTTTTTTTTACTCCACCTTTTTACTGAAGAGACCATTCCATTTAGAGGATATTGACTAAGTTCCAGATTTTACATTCACGCTGAAGTATCAATGGCACATTTCTATTCTTTTTAATAAGCTTGGAAACCCACTTTCAAATGGCATACAGCTTTAAAAATGGTGCCCAATGAACTTAGTTTTGATACTACAGAAATATGCATAGTTTGTCTGCTTACAACAATACTGAAGGAAGCATGTGAAAGGGTTAGTCAGCACGAAGGAATGATTAGATATGGATGAAAAAATCTTCTTTACACGCAGTCATTTCAAAGTAAACACCTTATACTTTTTTTCCCTTTGGTGGGGGTCGTGTAAGCATTTTATGGACCGGGGGGTGGGGGTGGGTTTGCTAATGTGCCTATGAAGGGTTCGCTCTTTTATCTCAGTGTAACAGGTGTACATATTCCATACTCATTATTAATTACGTACGTGGCCTAAATGAAAAAAGGATATTGGCAAACACGCGAAATCTATTACAATAGCACACGCATGAACATTGCAGGAATACATGTTAGCATTATGGGGCATACATAAGGTAAATTCATAATCGATAACATAAAAAAGAAAGACACGAGAAACATAGAGAAAAACATACCAAGGAAATGGCTAATATTCATCCTTTACCGAAACTCCGCATATACTATACAACGGAACAAGTAAATATTCAGCACATATTCAAAGTTGCCTACAGTATACACACACACGCAGGCACCTCAGTAGTAGGTGTTAAACAACTTTTCCATACTCCTGGTGTTAACACCATGATAACCATGCTTTATGACTTGTATCTTTTTTTTCTTTCTTTTTTTTTCAAGACACTGAATTTCTCGTGAGGTTTTGATACGTAGTTTGAGGTAGCAAGTACCCACCTCTTCTTCAAAGGTTGACTCAATGAAGTAAGCACCAGCGTAACATTTGATAGCTTTTTATCAGGAAACTCGCATTAAAAATATCATACAATGAAAGTACATGAAATTACAACATATCACATATTGTTATCACTTCATCAATATCCATTACCGAAATGAAATTTAAGGTCTTGTTAGTGGTGAAGATGATTCTGGGATATAAATGATTATACGAAGGACCCGTTACACATTCTGAAGTAGTGTATACAAAAAATGTGAATAACGTCTTATGGGTATACATTATACAGTAGACATTTCCATACCAAGTTTCAGGTCATATGGTTTAAATACCAAGGCATAAGAGAAAAAAATTAAATATTTTGTCAAAATGAATAGCCGAAAATCACTTAAATTAAACATTTTGAAGGGATGTATAAGAAAAACGTGTTTTACATTCTGTACCCTCATAATTTCAATAAATGACCTGAAATTTCATATGTGTATACCTTGGATATATCTAACTCACACCCTCCGAAAAATCCACCTCGAAAATTCTCCCTACAAAATTTCCGCTAAACTAAATTTCCCCCCAACCAAATTTTCTCTCTTTAAAATTTCACCACACCAAAATTACACCCTTCACCCAACCAATCCATTTCAATGTTAAGCTTTTTTGCCCTGTTTATTTTATTGTGAATTGTTACCTATCTCTGCAATTAAAGATAATGATTTAAGAATGTTATCAAAGTACAAAAATAAAAATTTACAATTCTTCCATTTTATAATGTCACACTTCTTTTTTTTTCGATAGCAGCGTATTTTTTTCTTTTCTTTGCCGAGTATCTGCGCCTAACATACGTAACTTTTGCTTGTGTTATAGTTTCATTCTTGGAGGTCCCACACAATTTCCATAAATTAGTGTGAATCGGAGTAATAGAAGACTGAATAGCATCCGGAGTTCTCCACATTGCCTCTCATGGCATTTAATACCCCTTTAGCTCTCCATTCCTCATTAGGTAAAGCAAGTGAAGGACTACTAACGGTAGCAAGTATAACCGGCTTACTTGAATTATAGTCATTGTGAAAACGGAGACGACAACCATTGAAGAATTTTCCACAACGTCGATGGGTTCTTGTTTTAACACAATGTCTTTATGCTTCTTGTTTATGGAATTTTCTTTGTCACTTCGTTTTCCTTTCAAGGAAGAAATGTACGAGAGGGACATGGTTGCAAAATAAATAAATAAATGAAGTTTCTAAGACCGATAAGAAAGCAACTTAAATTTAGATGGAATGCAATTTTTAGTATATAGTTTCACTTGAAATATACAGTTTTATTTTGAGAAAAATAATCGCTTAGCTCATGTGATTAAAGCTTTGTTTGCTTATTAGGTAGGTGTGTGTTGGCGGGGGGGGGGGGTGAAAAGTGGTAGGGGGATGAAAATAGAGGGAGAAAGTTTCTTGGAGTCGTAATTTTGTCACGGACATGGGTCAAGATCTTAAAAGGTGAAGGAACCGCAAACGGGACCAATGTATATATCCACTGATGGATAGTTTGATTCTTAGGTTACAATATACTGCAAAACGTTATTCATTACTTACCCAAGCAATATTAGAAAAATGATGGGTATTACATTGTATGTGATATTAGAGAGTATATGATGTCAAATGTTGCATAAAAAGCATAAGCAAAATATATATAAAGTCATAGTGAAGATTTTCTCAAAATGTTTCCCATGGGTGTAAGTGGCACGTATATCAGTAAATTAGTAGCCGACCATTAAAGAGACGTGGCATGTTTGTGCTTGAGGATTTATCATAACAAGTTACAAAAAGTGTGCTCGTGAAATTTATCCCAAATCTTACTACTTCATTTTCATTACCCTAACACTAGTCTTACGGCTAGGGAAGTAACCTTCCATTATAGATCGTAAAAAAAATGAAAAAAAAAAGAGTAGTAGTTACTTCGAGCTAAGATGATGATTGGACGCTGCAGTTTCTGTCATGAAGAATGGCATTAAAGCAAAAATAATGTCACATTATCGAGTCGACAATCACTTTTGTTATCTACAAATCAACCATAAGTGACTCGTTCGGTCACTATCTCTTGTACTCAAATATTGGGAAAGATCAAGGAGGTAGCAGATACAAAAGGACAGAGGGAAAAAAATGCCATATCACGACTAAACTAAACATTCATTAACTGTATTCCCAGTTTTAACCAGTGCTAATCCCGAAACATTACTAAAGTAATGTGTAATGATGGATAGAGAGGGGGTGACCGCTAAATTTCTATCTAATCTAACATAGCGGGCTGTTTGATGATCTACTTTTTTCACACATTGCTTACTTGAATCTTCAAAAAGTAATATCGGGTTTCTTCTTTGAAGAGACAATCTACCATTCCATTTGAATTAGGCATAATACCGAACTGAAGTATCCTAGTCATAAACAGTTTTTCGGAGAACCCAACAACTTGCCCCAATTCAGTAAGGGGAGACGAGAAGAGGCATAGAAAAGAATGACCAATTCTTTCCATATTCGACTCTATCCTCATACCCCTGACAAGACTGAGATTACCAAATAGTTCCTCTTTGCTTAAACGATTTCATTAATATAAAAAGAAGTCTGATCCACGCTGATTTTGGAGAAACTTCCTCTTCGCTTAAACTCTGATTTGGGAATAACATACACGATTACAATACTGGATTTTGTAACAAGTAAGGAATAGATAAGCGTGTGTGTGTGTGTGTGTGTGTGCGCGCGCGTGCGCTCTTGTGTATGTTTGTGAAGGATATTAGTTGGTAGAGTTGACATATGTGGAACTAATTTTCATATATCCCTTAACAAACCTCTTTAGTGATAGGGATAGCATAAAACATCCACACATCTTTCATTTCATATTCGGAAGTTCGTAAAATTATACGGCAACAGAACATTATAAATAATATGATTAGCTGTATTGCCGAGGAATAGAGATCAAACTCTTCAATTTCTTAAAAGGATAAAGTAAATGTATATTGTTAATTGTTTTTTCTCTCATCAATAAAGTAAACCGTGCACTACAATGGAATAAAATTAAATATAATGTTATTGTTATCATTTATACCGTAAATCTTAATATTGTTACTGATGCTCTAGTTGTTGTTATTATCAATATAAGCAACGCAAAATCATGGCGCACATTTCGCTACTTAAAAAAAAAAAAAATGGACAGAGAGATGGGTACTTTTCCATAGGGTTAAATTGAAGGAATGTGGTCAGGGGGGAGATGGGTCTCGTTGGTCGACTTCAAGATTCCCTTGATAAGGACAAAACTCATCTTACTAATTGTGAATACTCTGTCATCACATCAGTATCGCGAAATTGCGCACTGGGTTGTATTTATAATACAGAAAAGTCCGGTAGAAAACATATTTTTTGACCCATTGGGGATGCAGCCAAAAGATCATTCGGTATACTTTACTGATTTTCTACGAAGGTATTCTTTCATGAAGTGTTTCATAGATAATATGCGAGTGCAAAATTACAATTTGGCTTTGTGCACATTCTTCTGCCTATATTTTACGCATAGCGTCAGTCTAAATGGGATTTGCGCCGCCCTTAGGAAAAATCAGGGAGCATTTATCCACCACCGACTTAAAGGAAAATGACGTAACAGTGTTATTATATTACCTTCTCCATTTAAATCAAGACCGTGTATGTACATCTGGAAATATACAAAACCTGAATTTTCAATGAAGATTTGGCAAGTGCTAAGAGAACGTAATCAATAAAAGTTTTCCTACCGCTTTTAAGCGTGCAAATGTTAGGGTTTCAAATGAAGGTTTTTAGGGTCAGATTTTTTTCCCACTAAATGCCGTGTCTTTATTCACGAAATGTTATTTTGCATGTATGCTTCGTATCATAAAAGAAACTTAAGTTGTAATACGTTTTCTATTCCCCATATCTGTCAATGCAAGTGATTATTACCCATATATGTTAATGTAAGCGAAAGGCCTTAAAACAAATGGACTTAAAGATGAGAGAGAGAGAGAGAGAGAGAGAGAGAGAGAGAGAGAGAGAGACTCTCTGATTCTCCGGCTGTGGCCATGGTCTGCGAAAAGGAAGCGGAGGAGGACAGCAGGAAGAAGAAAAAATCCAAAGGGGTAAGCAAAACCCCCAAGGATGCTTTGCGGGTATCGTTATCACGTCCCTTAAAAAAGGGTGGGAGTAGTAAAAATCCCTCAAATGAAATACGGGGGAATCAGTTTCCCCGATGACGTGGATTTTCAAACGTTGTAAGTTTTCATATAAATAAACTAGTTTGGTAAAAAAAAAAAAAAAAAAAAAAAAAAAAAAAAAAAAAAAGTCTAAAATAACTTGTACTTCCTTCCATTTGATATTTTTAGCTTTCATTGGAAGTTAGGTTGACTGTTTACAGTAATTTTGATGTTTTCTTTAAATAAACAAATATTAAGTACTATGTTTCTTATATTATCTACCCACGTATTTTGGTGTGTGTGTGTGTGTGTGTGTGTGTGTATGAAGCCATCTTAGGCCTATCCTCAAATATGCCAGGGTAACAGTTGGAAGGTCAAATACCTTCTCTGAGAGAGAGAGAGAGAGAGAGAGAGAGAGAGAGAGAGAGAGAGAGAGAGAGAGAGAGGGTAGGGACAGGTGCTTAGGCCTATCAATAGGTAGCGAACGGGGGCCGCGGGTTAGCCCTTTGACTCGGCTGTAGAGACTGTCTGGGCATGTTTTACCCTTATCATTACAAATAATTAATCATTACAAATAGCCCAGGTGGGACAACGTAATGGGTGGTAAGATGACTCAGTATTACTGTAGACGCGCTCTCACTACGTTAACGACAAAAGTTAAACCCGTTTTTTTAAAAACATCGTAAACCCGTTTTTAAACACCAACAATGTTTTGTAAACAAAAACCCTTAAATAGTGTCACACAATCTTTAATACCACTATACTACGATTTCACCCTCAATATTTGTAAACAAATTCCCTTTAATAGTAGCACACTATGATTACGTTCTCAAGGTTTTCTAAACAGTGCCACCGTTCCTGGACACGTATAAACACGTACGTACGTACGTCATTACGAAGAGTTGCTTGATAATAACAAATGGTTACGTCCTCAATGTTTTGTAAACAAATTCCCTTTAATAGTGACACACTACCGTACGGTCTTCAAGTCAATGTTTGTAAACAAAAAACTTGAAATAATACTCTACTTCCGTAAACAATTTCCCTTTAATAGTTCCCGTACGTATGCCATTACGAACCCTACGACCTTCAACTCTATGTTTGTAAACAAAAATAATACTCCACTTCCATCAACACCGACCTACTGTCGAAACGAACGTCCTTCAAAGCAATGTTTGTAAACAAAACTCTTTAAAAATACTACACTTCCGTCAACAGTAAGCCTCTGTGACCTTGGGTGAGTTTGTACGGCCATACCATCTTTTCCGGGTGAGGGCCACGAACGTCCTTCAAAGCAATGTTTGTAAACAAAACTCTTTAAAAATACTACACTTCCGTCAACAGTAAGCCTCTGTGACCTTGGGTGAGTTTGTACGGCCATACCATCTTTTCCGGGTGAGGGCCACGAACGTCCTTCAAAGCAATGTTTGTAAACAAAACTCTTTAAAAATACTACACTTCCGTCAACAGTAAGCCTCTGTGACCTTGAGTGAGTGTGTACGGCCATACTCTCTGTGACCTTGGGTGATCGTCTACGGCCATACCCTCATTTCCGGGTGAGGGCCACGAACGTCCTTCAAAGCAATGTTTGTAAATAACTCTCTTTAAAAATACTACACTTCCGTCAACAGTAAGCCTCTGTGACCTTGGGTGAGTGCGTACGGCCATACCCTCTGTGACCTTGGGTGAGTCTGTACGGCCATACCCTCTGTGACCTTGGGTGAGCGTCTGTGGCCACCCCTTTCTGGGGGGTGAGTCTGTGTGGCCAAAATAGTACTACTATATATATATATATATATATATATATATATATATATATATATATATATATATATATATATATATATATATATATATATATGTGTGTGTGTGTGTGTACGTATATATATATATGAAATTTATCTTCATGTTGCTAAAACTCATCAAAAGTTACTAAATGGCTGACAAACAACAAAAGGTGAAGACGGGGGTCAAATGAAATTTTTGTAGTTCTAAGGGATTTGTCATTAGGTATGCCACTTCATCCCATAAACAGCTGGTTCCATATATAAAAGGTAACAATACCATATATGTATATATATATATATATATATATATATATATATATATATATATATATATATATATATATATATATATATATATATATATATGTGTGTGTGTGTGTGTGTGTTTGTGTGTGTATGTGTGTGTGTTTGCATGCTAGTAAATTTACACACATAACTCCGAGTATAGAATATACAGCTATAATTAAAATCATTTGAATCCGGGTAACACTCACCCTAAGGAAATTTGGATTCCTAAGCATCCCCCCCCACCCTCTCTCTCTCTCTCTCTCTCTCTCTCTCTCTCTCTCTCTCTCTCTCTCTCTCTCTCTCTCTCTCTCTCTCTCCTTATCTGGAATCCCCTCTCCAGCCCTATTCGTCTTCTGGTTATCTTAATTGAAACAGACTGCTCTAATTCTGAGATTTTTTGTAAGACAAGTCCAGAACAAACCCCGAAGAGCCAAGGAATCCTGAGAGAGAGAGAGAGAGAGAGAGAGAGAGAGAGAGAGAGAGAGAGAGAGAGAGAGAGAGAGAGTTGCCTGGACATTAAGACAGTATAAGAGAAATGGATGGATATAAGTAGGCCAGCACTTCAACTTAAAATCCGAATCCTGACATTAAAGTCTTTACAAAAAGAAAGATTGTTTACACATATTTGCTCACTTGTTTGCTAAAGACCGGCATTACAGGAATAAAAACAAGACCGGAAATGGTCCGTGAATATGTAAATGAGTGTTTCGGGTTGCCTCTGAATAAGAACACATAAATATTTCATTACCTCTTTGTTTGTAATTACATAACACCTTTAAAGTAATATATTAAAGAAATGAGACTAAACTGAATCCTCACTGTATTCCTGTAATTGCTTGATTCCTAAAGGTTTCTTTTACTTTTTTTTCTTCAGTATTGTTGATGATATCAGGTTGCTATTTTCCCTCTTTATTAAGAGTTTAGTAATAATCTATGAAAAAGTAGCTAAAATTGATTATTTAAACTTCTAGCTTCAATAATATACGTGCACTTTCAAGACTATATCTCCAGAAACCAGAATCTAATCTATTTTATACAGTAATTTTAGTGGAAAGTACGATTCCCCTTTGCTGGAAAGTTAAGGGACACCTCGTACGAGAACAAAGTTTCGTAAGTGTTTAAAATTTTTTGGTTGAAATTAAGGTACTTATTTAAGGCAGTGTTAGGTTTCAAGACTGAATATTTAGCATTAGGTATATTTTCCTTATGAGAATGTGATGCCACTGTTCTACCATGAGGACCTTGTGGAAGATATATTAGGCAGTTTAATAATGAATTTATTTTTCAAATTAATAGACTAAAATCCTCTCTCTTTGATTATGATATGGATCTATGGGACTTGCACTATATTATTATTATTATTATTATTATTATTATTATTATTATCATTATTATTATTATTATTATTAAGCTACAACCCTAGCTGGACAAGCAGGATGCTATAAGCCCGAGGACTCCAACAGGAACAAATAGCCCAGTGAGGAAAGGAAACAGGAAAAATGAAATATTTCAAGAACAGTAACAACATTAAGATAAATATTTCCTATATAAACTATAAAAAACTAACAAAACAAGTGGAAGAGAAATAAGATAGAATACTGTGGCCGAGTGTACCCTCAAGCAATTATGATATCATGATTTGCTATGAAATAAAATCTTAGTGAAATAGAAGAAGGAAGAAAAGAATTGGAAAAGGATATGTGGTAAGTCAGGCTAGGAGGAAGAAGGAAACACTGCACTGTCCACTATTTAATGTTCACTAAGGGTGCTTGCACTGTGCACTGTTTAATGTTCACTGAGGGTGCTTGCACTGTGTACTGTTTAATTTTCACTGAGGGTGCTTGCACTGTGCACTGTTTGATGTTCACGCTCTCTCGGAGGCTGTCAAGAGAACTCACCTCTTGGAAGTCCACAAGGCATGAAGTCACAGCAAAAAACCAACAACAAAGAGCTATTAGGTCGGCCCCAATCTTTTCACCTCCCACTGTACTTCACCTTAACACTATCCCCTCCAATCCTTACAATCCTAATTCCCCCTCCCCTCCCCCACCTATCCTATCGCCTTTACTGTAGCTGTAGCTTTTGATTCTGAGGGTGCTACCAACTAATCTATGGTTATTAATAAAATATTATCATCCTTATACTTCGTGTGCAAAAGGATCATTTTCCAAGATACAGAAATCTTTAATTATTATTGGTCTTATGAGAACACTAATTAGATTTAGGGCATACAGCTCATGTTCACCGTACTTCAAACCACAAACAATATTATTATTATTATTATTATTATTATTATTATTATTATTATTATTATTATTATTATTATTATTATTATTATTATTATTATTATTACTAGGTGATCTAAAAACCTAATTGGAAAAGCAGGATGCTGTAAGCCCAAGGGCTCCATCAGGAAAAAATAGCCCTGTGAGGATAGGAAATAAGAAAAATATTAACAGTAACAACATTAAAACAATAGAATATATATATATATATATATATATATATATATATATATATATATATATATATATATATATATATATATATATATATATATATATATATACATATATATACATTCATACATACATATATATATATATATATATATATATATATATATATATATATATATATATATATATATATATATATATATATATATATATATACATATATATATATATATATATATATATATATATATATATATATATATATATATATATATATGTGTGTGTGTGTGTGTGTGTGTGTGTGTGTGTATACATATATGTATACCTTCATCTTGGAAAAACTTTATCAGTATACTAATTCACAAAAAGGGGGACAAAAGACCTGAAAAATTACCGCCTAATAAGTTTATTCGCCGTAATATATATGATATTTACCAAGGGCGAATAGAAATACAGCTAGACTATAATTAACCAAGCGAGCAGGCAGGCTTTAGAAGTGGGTATTCAACAACTGATCATAGCTATGCAATCAATTAACCTTTTACCCCCAGGTTATTTGGAAATTTCCAACCCTTAAACCGCCCCCCCCGGGTTATTTTTTTCAAGCACATTTTGCTGTATATATATTTTTTTTTAATTGCTCTAACAGTGTTAATTCTCGACATAGGGAGGTCAGGTTGGTCTCATTCTCTTAGAAAATGCCCGAAGATTCCTCAAATAATGATCAAAAATATGAAAAAAAAAAATTGAAATAGCAGTTTTTACAAGAACGTACCGGTACGTCCATAGGGGTAAAGGGATGAGTTTTGTTAAACGTACCAGTACGTCCTTTGGGAGTGAAAGGGTTAACCAACTAATGGAAAAATCAACACAGTATGACAAACTACTATGTATGGCCTACGAGAAAGCCTTTGATTCTGCAAAAAACATCAGCAGTAATGAAAGCCCTTCAAAAACAAGGAATAGAAGAATTTTATGTTAGAAGACTTGAAGACATCTATACAGGGAGTACAGATATCCTATAACAAAAGATGGTAGAAGATATGAATGTAGGCCTGAAAATGATTATGAGTAAAACTAAGATCATATTCAATTCAATATTATCTAATTTTTGCTAATATTCATTTTCATTCCTACATTCCGGCTTTCTCTATACCAATCTGCTATCATTATTGTAATTCCAACCATGATTAACTAAACAGAACTAAGTCATCTGCATATCTTAAGATGTTAAGGTTTTCCCCATTAATGGTAATTCTAACATTTGCTTTTTCAAACTTTAGCCCCCAACACGAAATAAATGACCCTACGCCTCTGGTACATTTAAAAGGAACAGTTGACAGAAGGTTGATATCTATAATTGGGCTTATGATTAGCTAACAACGTATTTGCTGCGGACATGAATTATTTTGGTTAAATTTAGGATTTTTAATTCCATGTGTATATTCCAACTCTTAGCTTTTAGAATACTGGGATCTTTCTTATATATTTTTTGTAATACATACTGTGTATATCTTACATATAATTACCATAGCTTAGAACCTATAAATTAGTAGAAAAAATTATTATTGGAATTATGATTTTTTGAAAGTTTATGAATGTTTGGAAGATTGAAAGACGTGCACGTGTTTAGGGGTATGGCTAACGGTATGTCTGATCATTTTTTGGTGGAAGGAAAATTGGTTGTAGCAAAAGAGTGGGGGAATAGAGTAGGTGGATGTAAAAGGGAGCTAGTGAGGGTTGAAGAGCTAATAAAACCGGGGGTTAAAAGTAAATATCAGGAAAGGTTGAAAATGGCATATGACGAGGTGAGAGTAAGAGAAACTGGTAATTTAGAGGAGGAGTGGAAGTTAGCAAAAGAAAATTTTGTTGGGATTGCAAGTGATGTATGTGGCAAGAAGGTTGTTGGAGGCAGCATGAGGAAGGGCAGTGAATGGTGGAATGAAGGAGTGAAGGTAAAAGTGGAAGAGAAAAAGAGGGCTTTTGAAGAATGGCTGCAGAGTAATAGTATAGAGAAGTATGAAAAATATAGAGAGCAAAAGGTGGAAGTAAAGCGCAAGGTACGTGAGGCAAAGAGGGCAGCTGACCTGAGGTGGGGTCAGGGAGTGGGTCAGTCATATGAAGAGAATAAGAAGAAGTTTTGGAAAGAAGTGAAGAGAGTAAGGAAGGCCGGCGCAAGAATTGAAGAGACAGTGAAAGATGGAAATGGAAGGTTGTTAAAAGGAGAGGAGGCAAGGAAAAGGTGGGCGGAATATTTTGAAAGTTTGCTGAATGTTGAGGATGATAGGGAGGCAGATATAATTGCGGTTCCAGGTGTTGAGGTGCCAGTGATGGGAGATGAGAATGAGAGAGAGATTACAATAGAGGAAGTGAGGAGAGCACTAGATGAAACGAGAGTAGGAAAAGCATCGGGTATGGATGGTGTGAAAGCTGAGATGTTGAAGGAAGGGGGTGTGACTGTACTTGAATGGTTGGTGAGATTGTTTAATGTGTGTTTTGTGTTGTCAATGGTACCAGTAGATTGGGTCTGTGCATGTATTGTACCACTATATAAGGGTAAGGGAGATGTGCATGAGTGTTGTAATTCAAGAGGTATTAGTTTGTTGAGTGTAGTTGGAAAAGTGTATGGTAGAATACTGATTAATAGGATTAAGGATAAAACAGAGAATGCAATCTTGGAAGTACAGGGTGGTTTTAGAAGAGGTAGGGGTTGTATGAATCAGATTTTTACAGTTAGGCAGATATGCGAGAAATATTTAGCAAAAGGTAAGGAGGTGTATGTTGCGTTTATGGATCTGGAGAAAGCATATGATAGAGTTGATAGGGAAGCAATGTGGAATGTGATGAGGTTATATGGAGTTGGTGGAAGGTTGTTGCAAGCAGTGAAAAGTTTCTACACAGGTAGTAAAGCATGTGTTAGAATAGGAAATGAGGTGAGCGATTGGTTTCCGGTGAGAGTGGGGCTGAGACAGGGATGTGTGATGTCGCCGTGGTTGTTTAACTTGTATGTTGATGGAGTGGTGAGAGAGGTGAATGCTAGAGTGCTTGGACGAGGATTAAAACTGGTAGGCGAGAATGATCATGAATGGGAGGTAAATCAGTTGTTGTTTGCGGATGATACTGTACTGGTAGCAGACACAGAAGAGAAGCTTGACCGACTAGTGACAGAATTTGGAAGGGTGTGTGAGAGAAGGAAGTTGAGAGTTAATGTGGGTAAGAGTAAGGTTATGAGATGTACGAGAAGGGAAGGTGGTGCAAGGTTGAATGTCATGTTGAATGGAGAGTTACTTGAGGAGGTGGATCAGTTTAAGTACTTGGGGTCTGTTGTTGCAGCAAATGGTGGAGTGGAAGCAGATGTACGTCAGAGAGTGAATGAAGGTTGCAAAATGTTGGGGGCAGTTAAGGGAGTAGTAAAAAATAGAGGATTGGGCATGAATGTAAAGAGAGTTCTATATGAGAAAGTGATTGTACCAACTGTGATGTATGGATCGGAGTTGTGGGGAATGAAAGTGATGGAGAGACAGAAATTGAATGTGTTTGAGATGAAGTGTCTGAGGAGTATGGCTGGTGTATCTCGAGTAGATAGGGTTAGGAACGAAGTGGTGAGGGTGAGAACGGGTGTAAGAAATGAGTTAGCGGCTAGAGTGGATATGAATGTGTTGAGGTGGTTTGGCCATGTTGAGAGAATGGAAAATGGCTGTCTGCTAAAGAAGGTGATGAATGCAAGAGTTGATGGGAGAAGTACAAGAGGAAGGCCAAGGTTTGGGTGGATGGATGGTGTGACGAAAGCTCTGGGTGATAGGAGGATAGATGTGAGAGAGGCAAGAGAGCGTGCTAGAAATAGGAATGAATGGCGAGCGATTGTGACGCAGTTCCGGTAGGCCCTGCTGCTTCCTCCGGTGCCTTAGATGACCGCGGAGGTAGCAGCAGTAGGGGACTCAGCAGTATGAAGCTTCATCTGTGGTGGAAATGTGGGAGGTTGGGTTGTGGCACCCTAGCAGTACCAGCTGAACTCGGCTGAGTCCCTGGTTAGGCTGGAGGAACGTAGAGAGTAGAGGTCCCCTTTTTGTTTTGTTTCTTGTTGTTGTCGGCTACCCCCCAAACTTGGGGGAAGTGCCTTTGGTATATGTGTATGTATGATTTTTTGATGCAATTATTAAAAAAAGAATTACGATGAAAGTATGTGTTAGTAATCACACACTTCTCCAAATTTGAATAAAATCTGAGTGTTTCTACTTCATGTCAAAAGATGGCAGCACACATCCCTTATTCCATTCATGTGAATGGTTCTATATAATTGAAAAAGGCTAATAGATTGATACCTACGCAGAAATATGTGTAACATGTGTAAATTATATTCAGCTCCAATAATGTAGGTTATTTTAGACTATTTTAAACCAAAATGATGTCATGGAAGGTTCCAGATTACTAGGATTAAAGAGCTCTATACATTATCTAATTTCATGGTCAATAGATGGCCTTAACAGTAGAGTACCAAATGGCTATATAGCCCCGTCGTCCACTAATTATAATTTCTATTACTTCATTTCTGTTGATATTTCGCCGCCAAATTACTATAAAGCAGACGCACGTGAACTTGATGTTCCTATTTGATGAGCACAACTTAATTCTTAGGAAATCACAAATTTCACAATAAATGTCACAGAAATATTTCACCAGCAAACAATCGTTAGTTGAATTACATATGGGGGGGAGGGGGTCGTGGGGGAGGTCGGCAGACATGCCACATGTACTGAAATCAGTGGAACAATCAAGTAATTACACAGTTATCTGATATAATATTCAATTATCTTTTTATGAAACTGAAATATAGTTAATATTGTACAGGGTATGTCATGTATTATCAGTAAAAATAGGTAG
>NW_027171717.1:52500-55000 GCF_036898095.1 Palaemon carinicauda
AGATGTAAATTAGAAAATAAAAAAAAAAGTTAGGAGCCTCGAAACCTTGGGAAATTTTTTTTTTTTTTTTTGCTTGTTTTTTATCAAGGATAATCTTTTGGTATGAAAACTGCAATGTGATAGTGTGAAAAGATTGTAATTCTCCCCAACCCTCATGTTTTTGTAAGAATTGTTTACATGCAGATCGAATTGAAAAAACTTATCATACGGGCTTTGTATATCTATATCTATCTATCTATCTATCTATCTATCTATATATATATATATATATATATATATATATATATATATATATATATATATATATATATATATATATATATATATATATATATATATATATATATATATATATATATTACAGTCAATCTCTAAATCCAGACAATTTGTAAAGTGACTGATTATTTCAGGTAATTTGTGAACTGCCTAGTTCACCCAGTCATTTTACAAATCAGCTGAAAATCGCAGACATTTCACAAAGTGACTAAAATTTTGATAGATTTTCTTGGCATAATGACTGAAATGATCCTGTGTGTGTATGTGTGTGTGACATATTGACTCATATGAAGTAATGAACTGAGGAACCTGAGGAAATTATCATTTTGTGTGTGTTTTAACTAGCTGTTACCCTCTTACTGCCATTTTCACAGTCTGTGTGTGTGTGACACTGACCAGTACAGGCAAAGGTTACAGGCGTCTGTGGGCTGAACAGCTAATCAGAGCAGTTGTATGTTGGCCTTGTCCCTGACACTGTCCTTCCGTGAGGTGTAGGCTAATTTATTTGCGAAAGCTATGGCGTGTTCCCAAGAAGAAAATTTCTACGAGAAAGTGATGTTGAAGAAGAACTCTGATTCAAAGTCATTAATACTAACTAAAATTGAGTACTACAATCTGATAGAGGAACTCGAAGTTGCATCAAGTGCAAAAAACAAATCAAATCGGCAGTATTACATCCTTGGACGTTACGAAGTTCTTCAGTGTGGTGGTGTTGAACACCTTAACTGTGATATAAAAGACATGCTTATTTCATGGTTAGGGGATAATGATGCAACTGACTGGCCCATGGGATTCATGTTTGTACAGTTCCAAAAGAACTCCAGTTACCATTCTGGAATCAAACAATCTCCATACAAAGCACGCTTTGGTGTTGACGCCAGAGTAGGTCTACATTCAACCGCACTTCCAGAAGAAGTTTTGAAGACAATGATCACTGAAGAGGATTTACTTGGAGCTTACAGTTTCTCCTCTGACTCTACTCGGCCAGACGAATCACCCGAGTTCACGACCCTCCAGACGATTCACCTGAATCTTCTGCTCCTCCAAATGACTCGCCAGAGGACTTCGCTTAGCCAGGTAGAGATGAAAAAAAAAGTAAATAAATAATTAAGGAAAGAAAAGTAACTGCATTAATTCTTTGTTTTCGTTTATTCAGATGGTTCATCAGAGAGCTCTGCTCCTCCAAATGACTCGCCAGACGATTTCGCTCAGCCAGGTAGAGATGGAAAAAAAAATACTGTTATAAAATGTAACTGAAAATTAATTTGATTAAATTTCAAACTACATTACAAGTCTATCACCATTAATTTTTTCTTTTTATTTCGTTATTAAGGAAAGAAAAGTAACTGCATTAATTCTTTGTTTTTGTTTATTCAGATGGTTCACCAGAGAGCTCTGCTCTATAAAAAAATCTTTTGTTATAAAATGTAAATATTAAACTAATATGGTTAAATTCCAAACCACATGGCAAGTCTATCTCCATTAATTAAATGTTCTTTTGTTATTAAGGAGAGAAAAGTAACTGCATTTATTCTTTGTTTTCCTTTATTCAGATGGCTCAGCAGAGGGTTCTGCCTATCCAGTCAGTCCAACCTGTGGCCAGAATCCTCAAAGAAGACTTCATCAGCTCCAAGAAGACATAGCATTTCAATGGTCTAGAGCATCTGCTAGTCAGTTAGCTCAAGCTGAGTGCATGGTCGAATGTAGTCGTTTAGAACACGTCCCAGGTGATCCAGGAGATAACGTGACAATTCCCATCCCGTTAGTTGATCGAGGGAAAGGTGATCCAAGAAATGTTATCGGTGTTATCCTAGATCGTAACATAAAATGACATGTATCGAATAGGCGTGAGAGATGGGATACTCAAGGGGCGCTATAGTAAGAGCCAATTTGATATCTGCAGCCATCAACTGTATAGTATTGATAAAGTAAGTGCAGACAAGGAAATAGGACTTCGTCAGGCAGTAAAGCAATCATCTAGGTTTGATGGTAAAGGTTATTGTAAGTCCAACTGTACTGCAGGCAAGAAACAGTGTCAAACAAATCCTTGTAAATGTTACAATGAAGGTCACAATTGCAATAGTCGGTGCCACTCTAGTTTAAATTGTAAGAATGAAAATTTATATAATAATAAAAATGTCTTATTTCAGAATTAAGTTTGAATTTTGTAATTATCTTGTTCCTAAGGTTTTAGAAAATGAAGTTTTACTCGAGAATCAGGTTT
>NW_027171717.1:65000-75000 GCF_036898095.1 Palaemon carinicauda
GGAGGACCCAGGGAAGCTGAGTAAATCAGTTGCAATCCTTGCAGCGGGACATCAAAGCTGCTTTGAGGGTGCGATGAAAAAGTTCAACCATTCCATTGGCAGAGGGGTTGTAGGCCGTTGTCTGATGTAGGGTGATGCCCAGGAGATTCGCTAATGACGTCCATAATTGAGAGGTGAAAGTGGTTCCCCTGTCAGAAGTAATATGCTCAGGGATACCGAATCTTGAAATCCATCCAGAGAGTAATGCAGATGTACATGAGGCGGACGTTGCAGTTTCCATGGGAATGGCTTCAGGCCAACGAGTGGAGCGGTTGATGACGGTAAACAGGTAATGATGTCCTTGTGATGTGGGTAGGGGGCCTACAACGTCGACGTGAATGTGTGCGAAACGACGCTGAGGTTGAGGAAAGGTGCCCACTCCTGAATCCGTGTGTCGATATACTTTGGAAGTTTGGCAAGAAGTACAGACACGGACCCAATCCTTAGCATCCTTAGAAATGCCGTGCCAAATGAACTTTGCCGTCAGCAGCTGTGCAATAGAACGGCACGAGGGATGTGAAAGACCGTGGATGAAATCAAACACCTGTCGGCGCATGGGAGCAGGAATCCAAGGTCGCGGTCTACCAGTACTGACGTCACAGAGGAGGGTGGTGTTGGAGTTTTCGAGGGGAAAATCCTCCCAACGGAGGGACGTGCAGGATGTCCTACAAGCTTGATACTCTGGATCCTGTCGTTGGGCTTCAGCCAGGGCGTTGTAATCCAATCCCAGTTGAACGGCAGCCAACGTGTTTCTTGACAGGGCATCGGCAACGGGATTCATTTTCCCAGGGACGTATTGGAGGGTGCAATTGTATTCAGCCACGGCGGAGAGATGTCGGCATTGACGGGCGGACCAGGCGTCAGACTGTCGAGTGAAGGCGTGCACCAGAGGCATGTGGTCTGTGCGAATGACGAAGGGCGTACCTTCTAAGAAATGGCGAAAGTGACGGACAGCCAAGTGCACCGCCAGCAATTCTCCATCGAAGGTAGAATAACCCGATTCTGCCTTGGACAGTTTTCTGCTGAAGAAGGCCAATGGGCGGGGCGAGCCTTTGACTACCTGCTCGAGTACTGCCCCAATAGCGACGTCGCTGGCATCGGTGGAGAGAAGGAGAGGGGTGTGTGGGATAGGAAAAGTGAGAGCCGCAGCAGTTGATAGGGCCTTCTTTGCATTGCAGAAGGTTGCTTCTTGAAGGGGACCCCACTTCAGGTCCTTTGGCTTGCCCTTGAGGGAGGCGTAGAGGGTAGCAAGAGTGGCAGCAATGGCTGGCAGAAAACGGTGATAATAGTTGATCATGCCCAAGAATTCCTGCAGAGCTTTGACTGTCGAGGGCGCTGGGAAATTCTGAACGGCTGCTACCTTCTCAGGGAGGGGATGGACTCCTTCAGGAGTGATACGGTGCCCTAAGAACGACACTTCGTTGGCGCCAAAGGTACACTTGTCGTACCGGACTACAAGGCCGTTTTGTTGCAGGCGGTCGAGCACGATGCGCAGGTGACGGAGGTGTTCTTCTTTTGAGGAGGAGAACACAAGTATGTCGTCCACATAACATACACAGAAAGGGAGGTCCCCTAAGATGCCATCCATGAGATGTTGAAACGTTGCCCCAGCATTACGAAGGCCAAAACAGGAATAATTGAAGGTATATGTGCCAAACGGAGTGGTGATGGCGGTCTTGGGGATGTCTTCTGGGTTCATAGGCACCTGATAATACCCCTTCAGGAGGTCGAGCGTAGAGAAAACCTTTGCTTTGTGCAGGTAGGAAGTTACATCGGCAATGTTTGGAAGGGGGTAGTGATCCGGTTCTGTTTGCATGTTCAGGCGCCTGTAATCCCCGCACGGACGGAGGGAGCCGTCTTTCTTCAGAACGATGTGTAAGGGTGACGACCATGGGCTGGAGGCCTTTTGGCAAAGGCCCCTTTTCTCCATTTCGGCGAACGTCTGTTTGGCGGCTGCCAATCGTTCCGGTGCCAGACGTCTGAATTTTGCAAAGACTGGGCGTCCCGTCGTCTTGATATGGTGATAAATACCGTGCTTGGCAGGAACCGTGGGCGTTTGGTGAAGTTCTGGACGGAAAACTTCCGGGTACGACGTAAGGAGGTGGGCGTAGGCATCCATGGGTGCGCTGATGTGGAGAGCGAGGTTAGAGGGGGCGGGTTGAAGAGGTGTCGACAAGTACGAGCCTGTGTTGACCAATCGTCGGTGGGCGACATCGACCAGAAGGTGGAAATGAGAGAGGAAATCCGCACCGAGGATTGGCATTGTGACGTCAGCAACGAGAAACTTCCAATTGAATTTACCGTTTCCGAACGATAATGTGAGGCTCTCGTAACCGTAGGTGGGTATTGCAGATCCGTTGGCAGCTACCAAGCGGACGTCGGCAGATGTAGACAGACTACGTTGTGCCTTGAAGAGTTTCCTTGGCAAAAGAGAACGACAAGCACCCGTGTCTACCAAAAATCGCACGCCCGTTCCTGCATCCTGTAAAAAGAAAAGATTAGAAACATGGGAGGCCACCGCCACAAGCGATGGCCTATTTACACGTTTTTTGGCCACTGACAATCTTTGGCACATTTCTTCGCGGTTGCCCCGAATCTGAAGTGTTAGTAGCAAAACTGCGGCGGATGGGAGGTAGTAAGTGGCTGTAGAAGTCGTTCGTTTGGGCGCGAGCGATTGGTGGGTGGTGGTCGGCTTTGTCGCCGCTTCGGCACGTCACGGGGTAGGCGTGTATGTCCTACGGCATTCATGTCAGCTCCGGTTGACGTTGAATAGGCATCCTCGTCGTCAGGGGTGGAGGCGTTGATGGAGGTCTTGAAGTGGCTGTCCATAAGGGCGTCGGCTTTGGTCATCAATCCTTTATGGGTAAACTATCGACATCGGGTATGGCAGCGCGCACAGGTTCAGGTAAACGGCGTATCCAAAGGGCACAGAGTAGGTTCACCTCACGAGGAGAGCCGTCTGCGGCAGGTTGAAGGCGAGCGATACTGGTCATTTCCCTGAGGGCAAGCGAAGCCCTTTGGTCCCCCAACGGTTGTTGCGAGAGCTGAAAAAGCTTTGCTATACGGGCGGCTGGCGACGGCGAGTACTGCTGCAGAAGGTATGATTTGAGGTCGTCATACGCTATTGGGGTGTCTCCTTGTTCACAAAGCCAGTCGGATATTTCTGGGAAGGTGTCCTCGGGTATCGCCACGAGAACATAATCCGCTTTGGTGGTTGAGCGAGTCACGCCCCTGATACGAAACTGGACTTCTGCGCGCTGAAACCAAGCAAACGCCTCTCCGGTGGCAAACGATGAAAGTTTGAATGGAGCGGCTGCAGCACCAACTGCCGTAGAGTCCGCCATAGTACCAACGATGAAGGGGCGAGGGGGTGGGGGTGTAAGGCGGTGGGAGCGAGTCGACTCCCGGGGTCACCAATGTGACGGGCCGAGAGAGGAGTTGTGAAATCAAAGGCAGATTGGAAACGACTGAGTTATATTGTTGTGGAACACTCTCCTTATATACAAAACCTCAAGGCAACAGGACATGACAAGTTCACAAGACAGATAATATCACAGAGGAAAAACCAGACAGGAATTTTCATGTTCGTGTTAGTGCGAGGGAGGAGCGAAGATACAATCATAATATATACAAAAGGAATTATGTACAATTGTGTGAAACACGGTTGGTATAGCATCCTACTTTTCCAACTAGGGTTGTAGCTTAGCTAATAATAATAATAATAATAATAATAATAATAATAATAATAATAATAATAATAATGATAATAATAATAATAATGTTGTAGCTTAGCTAATAAAGATGAGAGTAATAATAATAATAATAATAATAATAATAATAATAATAATAACAATGTTTAGCTTAGCTAATAAAGAGGAGAGTAATAATAATAATAATAATAATAATATAATAATAATAATAATAATAATAATAATAATAATAATAATAATAATAATAATAATAATAATAATAATGTAAGAAGTCTCATCACCCTTCTGATCTAAAGATACCCCATCTTCAGATGGGGTATTGGTCTATCTGCTTAGTCATCAGCAGCCATTGCCTGACCCTCCTTAGTCCTAGCTTGATGAAGAGGGGCCTTGGATGCTGATCAAATGTCGGTCTCTAGGTTATTATCTTGTCTCGAGAGCATTGATTTATCCCTTGGCTCCTCCCTTCATGAGTGACCTTCAAACCTTTATTTTTCCGTATATCTCTATCTAATTTACTGTCTGGAGTATTATAATGTGATTAAATTTGAAATTTTCGTATGGAAAATGCTTTACAGGTAAATCAATAAGAAATATGCACGAATAAATGATGGGCTCATATAATTACAAATTCGTGTATGGGTATGTTTAGAGATTATTTTTCCATTTATAGAGATTATAGACAATTTAGGTCGTGAATATGCATAGATAAATAGTCATCTGAATATTTAGCTTTTCCAATTAAAAACAAAATAAAATGCAAAGAATTTTAAACATACAAACACGTTGCATTGAAAACATGAAATATAATTTCAAATGACCCTGAAAATTTTTTCCTTTAATTCTTCCAAATAAAAATGAAATAAGATACAAAGAATTCTAATCGAACGAAAAATATATAATGAAGCCATGAAATATAATCTAAAATGACAGTGAAAAATCTTTTCGTTTAATTTCTCCAAATAAAAGAAAAAATAAAATACAATGAATTTTAAACAAACGAAAACTATATATTAAAACTGAATTATAATTTGAAATGACAGTGAAAATCTATTCGTTTAATTTCTCCAAATAAAAACAAAATACAATGAATTTTAAACAAACGAAAATTATATATTGAAACCTTGAATTATAATTTGAAATGACTGTGAAAATCTATTCGTTTACGAAATCTTCCGTTCACGATTGCCACACATTTCGTGTGACAAATGGGCTCTTCCTTGTATTGACAAGCCGTCAAAGTGTGAGAAGAATCTTTAGTATCACTTAATCGTCTTGCTTCAACCAAGTTACCCCAAAGTTTATGTTGTTGAACGGTGTAATAAAAAAAAAAAAAAAAAAAAAAAAAAAAAAAAAAAACAAGTTTGTCTACAATTTTGTTACTAGAATTAGCAGTAAAACAAATATCAACTTCAGGTCTTCTTGAGCTGTGTAATAGAAAACATAAATTTTGCCTATTCTATTTTAATAGAATTAACCCCCCCCCCCAAAAAAAAGAAAAAAAAATCCGGAACTTGGATATATAATTCATATAGGTTATAAAAGCTGTGATATGAGAAAAATATATAAATAACTTTTATAAAATTTTAGCAAAAAAAAGAAAAATAGGAAAATTACTATATGATTCATATAGGTTATAAAAATTTCGATATGAGAAAGTATATAGATAACTTTTAAAATATGATCGATATAATGTTTTTAATATACAATTTAATTCTGCTAAATGACAGTTGATTTTTTGCATCGTTGAAATAATTTAATTTTAATGATTTTATAGAACAGGGTGAAATAAATACTTCAGTAATCTAAAACAAACACTTTCTTTACCCCCCAAAAAAATTGAGAGAGAGAGAAAGAGAGAGAGAGAGAGAGAGAGAGAGAGAGAGAGAGAGAGAGAGAGAGAGAGAGAGAGAGAGAGAGAGAGAGAGAGAGAGAGAGAGAGAGTTTGTTTGTGTACGGAAACGAAGAAAAAAAAAGAATTCATCTTATCAACATTGTCCACAAAACGTTATATACTTTGCTTTGAGGCTTCAAAGCCATCGTATACAAATTCAATTGGGGAAAGTTTGGGGGGTTAAGACAAGGAGAGAGAAAAGTGAAGGGGGTAGGAGAGTGTCGTGTGCGTGTGTCTGTGCCACATCCCTCTGCCAAAGAGGGCCAGCCCATGAACTAACAGCGAAGGGCAGAGCAGAAGCAGCCAGTCAGTGTACTGGTGACATTGCCTGGGGTCACATCTCAGTCGGCGCTCTCTGAGTTTGACTCGTGTGTTACGGAGACGCAGGGAAACAGGACTTATTAATACAGCACTATTAAATACATGTTGGATCGACGTTTACCGGGGAGATATTTTCTTAAACGAAGGGAGGTGATAGTTTACTGTCCTTGGTATATACGAAAAATAAAATGTGATTTTATATGATATTCAGAGCCTCATTACGAAAGCTATATAAGCGATCTGGCTATCCATACTTGTGGAAGGGAATATATCTAATTAAACACACAAATATGGCTAGAAAAAATAATTGGCTTTTCGTATGATGAAGAGAAAACTGTCATTAGCATAGATTAAAAGATGAATTACATTAAACCTTATCCATAGAATCACGAAAAGATAAAAAAAAAAAATTACAAGAGGAGAAGTAACTAAAAAAAAAAATTACTGGGATAGAAATTATTCGATGACCACTTCAACTGTTTCGCATTTATCCGCCATGGTAAGTGATTAAATCCTAACGTATATAATTAGTCACATTTCTCATTGTAATACTGTTTAAAAAAATATGTTCCGTCTCTTTGATCATAGATACAATATATAATGCCACTTTACAGTCTGAACTGACTTAGATATGCAAGAGATATTCTGAAAACCAATAACATTCTGGAAAAAAACAAAATACAGTTTAACCTTTGAAACAGGAAATTATGAAGGTGTTTTTCTTTCAAGCTCCCAGAAATTGTCTTTGATTAATTATATTTTTTTTCGTAAATCTCGATAATTAATAATTACCCTAATAATGTATCTAGATTAGTTTTAATTTATTTGATTTCATATAGGGGACTAGAGCTACGTAGTCAATATCAACAAAGACATTAAGAGAATTGATTTATGCAAATACACGTTTTGGCAATAAATACACATACGTTTATATTCATATACGTACATAAATCCGGTTTCTGAATGATTAACAAATGACCCATAGAATATACTTATATGCTTAATAAACAGACACAGACACACAGAGACTGACATACACATAAATACACCCATGCAAACACACGCGCACATCTATATATATATATATATATATATATATATATATATATATATATATATATATATATATATATATATATATATATATATATATATATATATATATATATATATATATATATATATATATATATATATATATATATATATATATATATATATATATATATATATATATATATATATATATATATATATATATATATATATATATTTGTCCATATGTCTTAGATCACGTAAACCTGTTAAAGCACTTGTAACAGCTTTTAAAGAAAATTTTGGAAATCGTCAGATTTTTATTTTCTTATTTGATTGTATGTAAAAAATCAAATAGAGTTATCCATCAGATATTTTTTACTCATAAAATAAGTACAATTGTCATGAACTTTCAGTGCTATGAGTGAACGAACCGTAAGAACTTATGAAAAGGAGCTTGAAATTCACTGGCGATATTTTAGCTTTATGTATATATATATATATATATATATATAATATATATATATATATATATATATATATATATATATATATATATATATATATATATATATATATATATATATATATATATATATATATATATATATATATATATATATATATATATACATATATATATAAATGTAAAGTTTTGTAGACGTAACCTACTTAAGATACAGAAGCCACATTATTTTAGTCCAAAGCAGTAACTAAATATTTTAACCTGACCTAACAATATAAAACCTTGAACAATGGCATAATTTTGCGACAGTTTAAGTACGTTCAGTTTTCAATTTCTCGTCATCCTATTGAATCAGGAGGTCATACTTTAAAATTATGGAACACTCGTACGCTGATTCTGGAAGGTGGATAATGATGAGATGTTATTAGAGATTGGGTAATTATTGACGCATCTGAATATTTTGTACCATGTTATTTTGCGTATTTTACAAGGGTTATTACAAGGATCTTAAAATTGCGTATAACGCACATTTTTAATGCCGAGTGTTTTTTTTTTTTTTTAGCTAGAGACAACGATTAATCTATTTTTTAAGAATAACTATAGAGTGTTTGGAATTTATTCCGAAAGTAACATGTGTTATTACATATGACGAGTCTTCTATACACAACAGCCGTATTAATGTATGCGTTTTACTAATATTATAAAATAAAAAATAAAAACAACGAGGATTAAGTGTTAGAAAATATTTAGGGCAAATTGCATGATCAGATTTAAATGAATAAATGAAAAGTCTATAGTATTTCTCCTATTCCTTTTTTTTTTTTTTTTTTTTTTTTTTTTTTTTTTTTTATAGTTCATATAGGCTATGAAAGGTTTAATTTTGTGTTGTTACTGCCCTTGAAATATTTGGTTTTAAGTATTCATTAATTCTCCTGTAGTTTATTTGTTTCCTTTACTCACTGGGCTATTTTCCCCTGTTGAATCCCTTTGTTCTTATAGCATCCTGTTTTTCCAACTACGGTTGTAGCTTGGCTTGTGATAATAATAACAATGATAATAATAATAACAATAATAATAATGATAATAATAAAAATAATAATAATAATAATCATAATAATAATAACAATAATAATAATAATGATATTTGTAATAAAAAATATTAAAGGATAATAATAATAATAATAATAATAATAATAATAATAATAATAATAATAGTAATAATAATAATAATAATCCAACTATGTGACGCAAATGAGTGGTTGAAATGTTCAAAAGAAATTTTGATTAATGATGACAAATGATTATATTTGAGAATGATCGGGTTGCATAAATACTGTTTAGAGTTTGGATTTGACATCAGCATAAATTAGTTTCTGGTTTACTCAGAAACGCATACAAACAATAGGTGTGATAAAAAATTTACTTGAAACTCAAAACTATACGAAGATAATTTTTTTGTGTTTCGTGTAAATTACATTTAATTGTAAAGGAATTGGAAAAAATTATTGTAAACGTTTGTTACGAGTAGTAATTATAGTTTTTCGATAAGATAATAACACAGATGACTTTAGGAAAAGAATAGAATCTTGAAAGGACAAATAAGGAAAATTAGCACTGATAAGTAAATCTACCAATGAAATCCCCCATTCTAGCCCCCAGCCAAAAAAGGATATAATAAAACCTTTATTATTATTATTATTATTATTATAATTATTATTATTATTATTTTTATTATTATTATTATCATTATTATTACAAGCTAAGCTACGACCCTAGTTGGAAAAGCAACATGCTATAAGTCCAAGGACTCCAAAAGGGAAAAATAACCCGGTAAGGAAAGGAAATAAAGAAATAAATAAACGATAAAAGAAGTAATGAGCAATTAAGATAAAATATTTCAAAACCATTAACAACATTAAAAGAGATATTCCATATATAAACTATAAAAGGACTTATGCCAGCCTGTTCAACATAAAAACATTTGCTGCAAATTTGAACTTTAGAAGTTCTACTGATGCAACTACCCGATTAGGAAGATTATTCCACAACATGTTCACAGCTGGAATAAAACTTCGATAATTGGATTATTATTAAACCTTGATTATTCGCCTTTTATAATAAATAGTGATAATATGAAATCCACAGAAATAATAGTGAAATTAAGTACAAAAAAAGTATAGGAATCTGGAATACCATTTTTTTTTTCACGATTATTCTTGGGGCTTAATAATTATGTAGTTTTAATCAATAGTATTGCTCACGAATTAAAACAATTATCCATTTATTTTTAGTATTGTTTAAAGAAATAAATAAAGACACTGGTCAAAACTCTTGTCATTTATGTAGATCTAAATATGTAGCAACTGCCTCGTACCTCAAGAATAATACACTTACCTTACTTTTTTCTTTCTTAGCTTAGGAATTCTCAGACATCTTGTGAATCGTTATATTGTAAACACAAGTTTCTACAATGTTCAGTATTAATTATGCTCTTTTTATCTGTGAAGGTTATTATAAATGTGGTGAAATATGTCG
>NW_027171717.1:82500-105000 GCF_036898095.1 Palaemon carinicauda
AGTCGTAGTTTCCACCACAACTACACGTTAAGTCAGAGTGTTTGGAGTTTCAAGTGTTGTTTACATGAAAGCAGCGCTATCAAAGGTGCATAAAATTTTGTTAAAAGAGGTAATATTCTAGTACTATTTCCAAAATTCCTCATATAGCCAGGAAATTTTCACACAAAATGTAATTATTGATTAAAGAAATCTAGACATTCTGTTAGGTGGAATAATTTTGCTACTGTTTGTGATTCAAGGTCTAGTTACTTTTCTGCAAATTGGTAATACGGCAACCAACAAACAGGTTTTTTCCATGGTTGTATTCAGCAAACGTCTGTTTGTATTATTTCGAAACTCAGGCAACAAAGTCATTATCTATATATTGCTTTATTACAAAATATCAACAAAATATGAGAAAATAGATATACTGTATACTGCATAAACAACTATGTCATAGCGTTGTTTGCCACGAGATCATTAATTGGCATGTTTGCTTGTAGAAGGGGGTTAGCGAGTCATCAGCTGATTACAAAAAAAAGGAAAAAAATAATTGCTACTGTACTTAATTAAAGGAAGTGCAATATAAAAATAAATGAATTTATTACATAGGAATGATAATTGTAGGTTTATATTCTATCTCTAATCAGTTTGAGTATTTGTATGTCAATAGTTAGATGTTTGAAGGGTGTCAAACTCCCTTATACAACTTTTTCTCAAGTGTTAAGACGCAGGGTGATTTTGGGGGGCAATTTTCGTGAAAAAAGGTGCGTCTTATCACACGGAAAATACGGTATTTATAAATATGTATATATATATATATATATATATATATATATATATATATATTTATATGTATATATATATATATATATATATCTATATATATATATATATATATATATATGTATATATATATTATTATTATTATTATTATTATTATTATTATTATTACTAGCCAAGCTACAACCCTAGTTGGGAAAGCAAGATGCTATAAGCCCATGGGATCCAACAGGGAAAAATAGCCCAGTGAGAAAGGAAATAAGGAAATAAATAAATGATGAGAATAAATTAACAATATATCATTCTAAAAACAGTAACAGCGTCAAAAAGATATGTCCTATATAAACTATTAACAATGCCAAAAACAGATATGTCATATATAAACAATAAAAAGACTCATGTCAGCCTGGTCAACATAAAAACATTTGCTCCAACTTTGAACTTCTGAAGCTCTACTGATTCAACTTCCCGATTAGGAAGATGATTCCACAACTTGGTAACAGCTGGAATAAAACTTCTAGAGTACTGTGTAGTATTGAGCCTCATGATGGAGAAGGCCTTGCTATTAGAATTAACTGCCTGCCTAGTATTACGAACAGGATAGAATTGTCCAGGGAGATCTGAATGTAAAGGATGGTCAGAGTTATGAAAAATCTTATGCAACATGCATAATGAACTAATTGAACGACGGTGCCAAAGATTGATATATCTAGATCAGGAATAAGACATTTAATAGACTGTAAGTTTATGTCCAACAAATTAAGAGGAGAATCAGCAGCTGAACACCAGACAGGAGAACAATACTCAAAACAAGGTCGAATGAAAGAATTAAAACACTTCTTCAGAATAGATTGATCACCGAAAATCTTAAAAGACTTTCTCGATAAGCCAATATTTTGTGCAATTGAAAAAGACACAGACCTAATGTGTTTCTCAAAAGTAAATTTGCTGTCGAGAATCACACCTAGAATTTTAAAGGAGTCATACAAATTTAAAGAAACATTATCAATACTGAGATCCGGATGTTGAGGAGCCACCGTCCTTGACCTACTTGCAATCATACTTTGAGTTTTGTTAAGATTCAACTTCATACCCCATATTTTGCACCATTCACAAATTTTAGCTAAATCTCTATTAAGGGATTCACCAACCACAGATCTATATTCAGGGGATGGAATTGATGCAAAGAGAGTAGCATCATCTGCTTATGCAACAAGCTTGTTTTCTAGGCCAAACCACTTGTCATATGTATATACTATGAAAAGTAATGGGCCAAGAACACTACCCTGTGGAACACCGGATATCACATTCCTATACTCACTATGGTGCCCATCAACAACAACTCTTTGAGATCTATTACTTAAAAAATCAATAATAATGCTAAGAAACGACCCACCCACGACCAACTGTTTCAGGTTTAAAACAAGGGCCTCATGATTAACAGGGTCAAAGGCAGCACTAAAATCAAGGCCAATCATACGAACTTCCTGACCACAATCAAGGGATTTCTGTACAGCATTGGAGATTGTAAGAAGGGCATCACATGCTCCAAGGCCTGTACGAAAACCAAATTGCAAACTAGGGAGTAGTTGATTACCTTCAGGAAACCTATTAAGACGTTTTGCCAGAAGACGTTCAAAAACTTTAGATAATATGGGAGTTATGGAAATTGGGCGGCAATCAGTGGGACTTGAGCTACCAAATGCACATTTACATAGAGGAGCAACATTACCAATTCTCCAACAAGTGCTAAAAGTTCCTCTTCTTGCTAACTTGCGCAAAATAAAAGATAACTTTGGAGCTAAGAAATCTGCTGTCTTTATAAAAAACAAAGGAAAAATACCATTTGGGTCTACACCTCCATAAGCATCAAGGTCCATCAACAGAGCTTTAATCTCACGAGATCGAAAAGCTAAACTAGTTAGTTTAGCCTCAGGAAAACAGGAATGAGGAAGTTAAAGTTTTTCATTACTCTGTATACTATCAAAAACATCAGCCAAAATGGTTGCCTTTTCCTTTAGACAGTGAGTGACTGAGCCATCTGGTTTAAGTAAAGGAGGAACTGTTGCATCTACACCAAAGAGTGCAGATTTAAGGGTAGACCACCATATATGTTCCTGAGTTGTACCAGAAAGGGTTTCTTTTATGGTTAAATTGTACTCCTTTTCAGTTGAGGCATAAACTCTCTGAGCAAAAGCTCGAAGCTGAGTATAGTTGTTCCAGGTCAAATCTGATCTGTTACCCTTCCAAAGGTGATAGGCCTCCTGCTTCTCCAAATACGCACGTCTACAATCATCATTGAACCACGGTTTGTCCTTCACTCGGTACCTTAGCACACGAGAAGGGATACGCCTATCAATTATGTTGACTAGATTCTCATTCAAAGGGACAACAGGATCTACACTACTATGTAATTGTGACCAATTCAAGCACAAAAGATCATTCAAAATCCCATTCCAGTCTGCTTGGGATTTCATATAAATTTCACAAGAGTATGATATATCAGGGACAGGCTGCTCAGTCTTCACTACTAATGAAATCAAGGCATGATCAGATGTCCCGACTGGAGAACCAACGTTACTAGTTATAACGACAGGGGAGTCAGTGTATACGAGGTCCAAGTAATTACCAGACCTTTGAGTAGCTTCATTCATGATTTGCTCACAGCCTGATTCAGAGGCAAAGTCTATAGCTCTTAAGCCATGGCGATCGGTAGGAGAGATAGAACTTAAACACTCCCTATGGTGAGCTTTAAAATTACCAACCAAGACAAAAGAAGCCTTTCTACCATCTTCTTATATCTTAGCCATAATGGTAAGAAGGCAATTGAAGATAGAATCATACATGTCTGGATTCCGGTAGATCGAACACAAATAAAAGTTGTTATGCCTGCCACAAACTTTTATTACCTGAATCTCATGACATCCACATTGATAGCAGGACTTATGAGAAGCAGGGTACTCGGTCCTAATATACACTGCCATTCCCCTGGCCCTAGGGATGGCCTCACGTTTCAACATTATTGGCTTCTTAAAACCAGTTATAAGGAGCTCAGATGAGTGCCTCATATTAGAAACCAAAGTTTCTGAGCACAAAAGAATATCATACTGTCTGGACGCAACTGTATGGTCTTGGATATTTGCATGAAGACCACGGATATTGCAATATAGAAGACGACATTGACAAAATCTAGGACGTACTGGTCCCGGATTTCGCTCAATGTCTCCAGACAGCATAAGAATTAATAGAAATAAAAAAAGACATCATAATTAAAAACTAGATTAACAAGAATTATAACAAAAACAATATGTAGAAAATCATAAATAAAGTGATTGATGATACCCATAGACTATAGTAAAAAGTAGGAAAAACTGGTCAACATGGAGGAGCCGATACACCATGCAAGGCTAAATACCCTCCAGGATAGCCACTTCAACTGAAGGGAGGAGAGTAAGGATGGTTTTGAGAAGAAAAAGAATCAGAAAAAGGAGAAGACAACCTCTTGATAAACCACCAGGCACCCATGGCCCTTCTATTACGCCTACCCATTTAAAAAAAAACAAGAGGAAGAAAAAAAAAATAATAAGATAGAATAGTATGCCCGAGTGTACCCTCAAGCAAGAGAACTCTAACCCAAGACAGTGGAAGACCATATATATATATATATATATATATATATATATATATATATGGGTCTGTTATCCTTTTTTCATTATTTGTATTAATATTCTTTTGTTGAGGGTCCCTTTCCTGTATATATATATATATATATTATATATATATATATATATATATATATATATATATGCGTAAAATATTACAGGAAAACGTGATGCTCGGATGCAGAAAATTCACAGGAATAATGAAAATACTAGTTTCGTGATACTTCTTCAGAGGACTGATTTATTGAGAGGACATACATATAGAGGTTTATAGAACAATGTAACTCCCATACCAGCTACCTGGACAGTTATCAAGGCGGAGATCCAACCTCATTAGACACCTGCAAAGAAGGGTCATTTCTGGTGACCGGAAAATTCTTGTTTTGACTTTCAATACAGTTTATTTATATGAATAACGGTAGCCTTATCTATATAAATACATCAGCAAAACTATATGTATATGTAAAACACATCTATATATAAATATATAAAAAGACATATACATACGTATACAAAGCCAGGCATTCATACACACACATCCATAATATATGCATAGACATATACATTAGTGTACACATACTGGTATACATATACAGACTCATACATAGACTTACATATACATGTTTTTACACATAATTAACACATATATATATATATATATATATATATGTTTGTATATATATTTATATACAGTATATATATTTATGCACATATAACATTATTACCATAAACATATGATTACGTATATATCAATACTTATATTTAGCATAACCCTATATAGTGCCAATGTACTTATGCATATTATATAAAATAATTGTACCCTTTAATGAATGGTAGATTAGGTCTAAATATTAATTTCACAGTAACGTTAATTATTCACAATACATTCAGTTCTATATTAAGTGGTTAAAGTTTTTTTTATATAGCTTTCAAATCTCTTTACATATAAAGGCGTCCATGTCCAATATTCATGTTGTTTTCAAAGGTTTCTTTTATGAAACTGGACTTTATGATGTTTCTTTCCACTAAGTTATTTGAATGAACCAATTTCTTTGCACCTGACCAATTAAAAGTGTGATTTTTATCTCTAACGTGAGCAAAGAGTGCATTATTATCTTGAGCATATCTGACACTTTTCTTATGTTGTTTAATTCTCTTTTCTAGGGCTTTACCAGTTTGACCAATATAGAATTGTTTCACAAGCATTGCATGGAATACGATATACACATCCCTTGGTAATGTCAGGAGAATTCTTTCTTAAGGCTGTTTTTATTGTATTGTTACTCTTAAATGCTACATTTACATTGAAATTTTTCAACAGTTGGGGAATTTCTTTAAAAGAATTACTATAAGGTAGTCCAAATAAATTTTGTGTATTGTAGTTTTTCCTGTTATCATTACCGAAAAAAAGTCTTTTTTGCTGTTCTTAGTGCATCATCTAACACAATTTTAGGGTTCTTCAGTTTTTCACCTATTGCTCTAGTCTCAGCTATTTCATCAGCAATATATTCAGGGCTGCAGACTCGAAATGCTCTTACAAACATAGAAGTAAATACAGATTTTTTAACTTTGTTGCCTTGATTTGAGTAGTAATGGACATATGCTGAGATATTCGTTGGCTTTCTGTATACACTAAACTTGAGTCTATTGTTACATCTATGTATGCGACTGGCCACACACATGTATGTTCGTACGTTTACTTTCCCTATAAAATGTAAAGAAACCTCTCTCAATAAATCAGTCCTCTGAAGAAGTATCACGAAACTAGTCAGGACTTAATCTTATATTTCGTATTTTCATTTCCCTGTGTTTTTTCTGCACACACACACACACACACACACACACACACATATATATATATATATATATATGTGTGTGTGTATATATGTATATAAATATATATATATATATATATATACGCACACACACACACACACACACACACACATATATATATATATATATGTGTGTGTATGTGTATATATATATATATATACATATATATATATATATATATATGTGTGTGTATGTATATATATATATATATATATATACATATATATATATATGTATATATATATATATGTGTGTGTATGTATATATATATATATATATATGTATATATATATATATATATATACATATATATATATATATATATATACATATATATATACATATATATATATATATATATATACATATATATATATATATATATATATATATATATATATATATATATGTGTGTGTGTGTGTGTGTATGTGTGAATAATAGCCGAAATTAATACGATATTTCAATATTGAAATAAATGTTTATAAGAGTAAAAAACAAACATGCCCCCCCCCTAAGAAAATAGTGACCCACCCTTCTAACAATAGGGCTTCCCGAAATAAAAAAAAAAACCAATGTTATACAAATAGTGCAAAAAAATGTTATCTCTCATGCAACGTGACAATAACGCATGACACTTTTTAATTAAGTGTCACCAACACAAAAAAGAAAAAAAAGAGAAAAAAAAAGACATCCAGATGTCCAATTGTGCAGTCAGTATTGGAACCAATAACCATGTCACTTTACAATAGATGAACCTAACCAATCATCAACTCATCAGCAATGACGCTGTTATTTCTGACATTGTTATTACGTTCGCCAAAATATGCCTGGTAATGTCATGCTGATGATGGGGATTTCCATAGTCATAACAGTCTACAATCTCCCTCAGAGTAGATTTCAAATTCGGTTTCTAACGACAGATATAATTTCTTCTGTTTCGTTTACATAATCGTGCATTGTCCTGTTTATAAAAGTGAACACCATTAACATAACAGGCGTCGTTAATATCAATGTTATCATTTATGAATTGAAAACAGCCATAGAGGGAATAAATACGACTGCACATATTAATAAATACAAGCCATAAGTAGTTACTTCTAAGTATGTCATTGTTAGATAAGGGCATAGGTCTCCTTTTGTAGTTTGTAAAAGAAAGATCTGTTTTAATGTTGTTTCTGTTCATGAAATATTTTATTTTATTTGTTCATTACTTCTCATATAGTTTATTTATTTCTTTATTTCTTTTCCTTACTGGTCAATATTTTCCTGTTGGAGCCCATGCTTTTTTTTCCTAGCTGAGCTATTATTTCCTATCGGAGGCTGTGGGCTTTTAGCATCCGGCTTATATAAGTCAAATTTTGATAAATTTTGGCCTAGGGTTGGCCTCATCCAACTTACATGAATGCAATTTTCAGATACAAAAGTCATGAAATAGTACCGTTTCATAATACAAATGTCATCTTGCTTACTGCATTAAATCATATAATATCGTGTTATCACAGAAACCAGATCTGAGATTTATAATTTTACTTTGATTTGTGTTTATGTATCCGAATATTTGTAAGCTGAGGACCTTATTAACATGAGATTATTCCCCATATTACAAATGTCATCTTGCTTACTGCATTAAATTACATAACATTGTTTGATCACAGTATTTCATTATAAACTTTTAGAACAAGATCTGAAATTTATAATTTTACTTGGATTTGTGTTTATATCTCCGAATGTTTGCAAGTCGAGGACATTCTTATAAACAAAACTGAATAAGATTATTCCTCAAGAGATAACAGGAAAAACTATCTAATGAAACCATGAGAAATGACTTAAGCTAAGTTGTAAATCCCAAAGAAGTGATTATTATTATTATTATTATTATTATTATTATTATTATTATTATTACCAGCCAAGCTACAACCCTAGTTGCAAAAGCAAGATGCTATAAGGCCAAGGGCTCCAACAGGGAAATATAGCCCAGCGAGGAGAGGAAATACGGAAATAAATAAAAGATGAGAAAAAATTAACAATAAATCATTCCAAAAATAGTAACAACGCCAAAAGAGATATATCATATATAAACTATAAAAAGACTTATGTCAGCCTGTTCAATAAAATAATGAAATAAGAAAAGAAACAGCGAAAGAATCCAGGATTTATGATATCCGAATTGCAGAGAGAAAACGCGAGTTTAATACCCACAACATTACCTCGAGTGAAATACCATTTAACTTTCGTCAGATCGTCTCAAAAGTCATTTTAATGCCTTGACGTGAGGCAAATGAGAGCTTAAACCGCCGAGCCATCCATTAATCCAGCCGAAGTGGAAATTGGGAAAGATCTTTTGCCTGCTTGGTTTAAAGCGCTGAAAACCACCGTGCCTGCCCAAGGCGAGGTGTTAAAACAACACAATTCCTTATTTATTTCTGGCCGGAGAGAGAGAGAGAGAGAGAGAGAGAGAGAGAGAGAGAGAGAATTTGCCCCTCTGAGTTTTACCTTGTCTTTTCGTGTTTTCTGGTCATGTACGTATGTAGGTTAGTTATGCTCCAGAGAGAGAGAGAGAGAGAGAGAGAGAGAGAGAGAGAGAGAGAATTTATTGCTTTCAGTTTTACTTTGTCTTTTAGTGTTTTCTTGTCATGTACATATGTGGGTTAGTTATGCTTCAGAGAGAGAGAGAGAGAGAGAGAGAGAGAGAGAGAGAGAATTTATAGCTTTCAGTTTTACTTTGTCCTTTAGTGTTCTCTTGTGAGTTAGTTATGCTTCAGTGAGAGAGAGAGAGAGAGAGAGAGAGAGAGAGAGAGAGAGAGAATTGGCCGTTTTGAGTTATAACTTGTTTTTTAGTGTTTTCTTGTCATGTAGATGTTTGGGTTATCCATGCCGCAGTGTGTATGTAATTATGTATGAGAGAGAGAGAGAGAGAGAGAGAGAGAGAGAGAGAGAGAGAAAATTTACCCTTCTGATATTGCCTTGTGTTTAAGTGTTTTCTTGTCATGCACATTTGTGGGTTGTTTAAAATGTAATTGTGTAAGAGAGAGAGAGAGAGAGAGAGAGAGAGAGAGAGAGAGAAAATTGTTTGGAGTTATACCTCGTCTTACAGTGTTTTCTGATCATGTACATGTGTGGGTTATTCATGCCCTAGTGTGTATGTAATTGTGTAGAGAGAGAGAGAGAGAGAGAGAGAGAGAGAGAGAGGGGGGGGTTGAGGTGTGTTGGGTGTTGTGGTAAAATGCTTTATTTTGTTTAGAGAATATCAAATAAACAAGCAAAAAAACCGAAGGTTTTCCCATAATTTTAGAATTTTGTTTAGTTTTACAACCCTTCGTTGTTGATGTCAAAAACTTTTCTCTTAAAAATAAGAACCTTATGGTGTTCAATCCGGATATCTGGAGATTTGATAATTTTATTTTCCTCGAGTAGAGAGAGAGAGAGAGAGAGAGAGAGAGAGAGAGAGAGAGAGAGGCATGTAAAGGACAACGAAATAGAATGGATCTTTGGAAATTGCCTTGAAACCTGACTGAAATACAAGACTAGGCCTAATTGTATCAATCCAGCAATTTATTTTCACTCAATTTTTTTTATATTCAATGAAGAAACGCATATACCAGTCATTGTAGCGATATGCCACTCAGAACAAATTCTTTATGTTTTTATGAATTACCTGCTGTGTAATACTTTTCTAAAATCTCCAGTTCCAATATAATTAAATTATCTACACTTCACATTTGCCGTGAAAAAAAAACGGTAAAAATCCTGGAATAAATGTTGCCAGACATTTAACGTTTAGAATGGATATATTGACGTGGAAGAGTAATATTACTGTCACCAACCAGTAAAAGATAATAATAAAATAAGGTAAAATTCACGTGCTAATGCTTGCATAGAAGATATTGATTATTATTATTATTATTATTATTATTATTATTATTATTATTATTATTATTACCAAAGCTAGCTACAACCCTAGTTGGAAAAGCAAGATGCTGTAAGCCCAAGGGCTCCAACAGAGAAAAATAGCCCAGTGAGGATAGTAAAAAGAGGAACTGAATAAACTACAAGAAAAGTAATGAACATTCAATATAAAGTATTTTAAGAACAGTAAGGACAAAATTACTAGTCACAACGTGACAATGAAATTGTAATAAGATGAGTTAATGAAGTTCTAAGTGCATAACGTTAGAGGTGGATTGGTCTTTTCTGGTTCGATCATATAGAGAGACTGAGAAAAGAGATGACTATATCAATATATGATGGAGAACCAAAAGGAAAAGTATATTCTACAAGCATATGCACTGGCTTCCTGACTTTCAAAGGCCGACAGAGTATCTTTTGAAACTGTGTATGGTATCAAAATAATGTTTGCTAATAGTGCCGATCTATAGTCACGTAAGTCAATACCTTTGATATTGTAATGCAAATATATCTAGAACAGGGTATCGGTAGAGTGCTACCTACGTCTATATCATATTGTATATAACAAGATAGGCAATTGAAATATACACATTTTGACACTAGTTTCATGCATATCAGAGGAAAATTGACCACGATATGTAAAAATAATATATATATATATATATATATATATATATATATATATATATATATATATATATATATGTGTGTGTGTGTGTGTGTGAGTGTGTGTGTGTGTGTTTGGCCTTTTCATGACCTTGGCCTTGACTTTTGAACCAATCACTGCCAAAATATAATCATATTGTCCTTGGATCATAGTCAATCATCCCATCAAATTACAAGAGAGCCTGTCAAATACTCTTTGAGATATGCCTATCATAAACACACAAACAAACAGAAACAATATAAATACATGCCTATCAAAACATAACCTATGCAACGAAGTTGGCGAAGGTAAAAATCACAAATAGATTATCCCAAACCTAATTGAACGTGTACTTTTACAATTCTGTTGATTTCAGCTTCAGAATCTATATGTTCTACGACCAATATGATTTTATCAAATTCGTCCTTTCAAACACTAGCTTATATTTTGATGAATCATCTCTAGAAAATTAAATCCATCTGGTTTGCATTTACCCTTCCTATATTCCCATGCTATGAGAGTAGACTCAGTATTTCAGTTATTATTATTATTATTATTATTATTATTATTATTATTATTATTATTATTATTATTATTATAAACTTACAAAATCAACTCGACTGTATCAAATTTGCATAGTGTGCTATGCTATCTCATCAGCCAAGGGTAGTATAAAGTTTCTGCTGTAGCTGAACCAATTTTTGTTAATATAGCTTCCAATTTCTGTCATGAGCATTTCAAGTTAAACTCCACCGCATAGAGTATAACCATAACCACTAGTTATACGAAAAACTGTATCTGTAGTACATTTTTCTATTTTCTTTTTCTTTTTCTGGTTTCCTTGTATTTTGACTGAGATTTGCAGTAAGATTAAACGATCTTATTTAATTAGTTGAATAAACCTTGCTGTGTGCTTTAAATAGTTCGAGACACCATTTATATACCTTAATGAGCGTAACTACCTTGAGTGCTAGTTACGCGTTTTATCACCACCGCCGCTTAAAACTACTGTTTACCTTGGCGAAGGTTATCCAAGACCGGGCAGATTCCTTCCACTCTTCACGGTGAACACAAGTCGCCAATATTCTTATTATATGACGTAAATATTATTTTCAGTATTGCATGAAGTCGTGTGCTGTTTCACAGTGAGGATTATTTTGCCCTGCGGTTCATGTAAGACTTCACGTTAATCATCCCTGCTTTCGTAATTACTGATGGGCGGAACATGAGATTTGCTGCTACGTCCAAAGAAACTGCACATCAAGATGGTATAAATTTTGTGACCATTGGATGGATTTTTGCACTTGAATGGATTACTCAACTGAACAAACCAGCGCTAGGCCTTCTTTGAGGTGGGTCTCGTTCCGTTTGGCACACAGAACAAGACTTTAAATTGCCCTTTTATTTTAGTGCGCCTTCATCAAACCTTTAGAAATAAACTCGATTCCTTAACTCTGAAGTCAGTCCATTTTTTACACGTGCGAGATCCTTTAATTAACTGTGATATTGAGTAACGAAAACTTTTGTAACTTTGTCTTTTCACAGTTATTGATTTTCGTCTCGTTGATTGACAGCTTTCTTCTGTTTTTTAAGGATTCGGGGTATTCGAAGTGTAGGGGGTTTTGTTACCAGTGCCTAGGGTACCAAACATCTGGGCGGCATCGTTGTCTTCCTGGGAATGTACTAGTTAAAGATAGCTTTTTACCTTGCTGGGGGTGTTGCTTCCGATTCACCTAATAAATGTTTGAATTTTTTGCATTCGTATTTTTTACATCTCTCTATTATTTTCGAAAACTAGTAATTATATGGCTAATATATTTACCCAGAGAGGATACATATCTAACTAGAACGATATCTATGTACATTTATTATTATTATTATTATTATTATTATTATTATTCCTTGCTAAGCTGCAACCCTAGTTGGAAAAGCAGGATGCAGTAAGCCCAGGGACCCTAACAGAAAAAATAGCCCAGTGAGGGAAGGAAATAAACAAGAAAGAAAATATTCCAAGAACATTAACAACATTTAAATAAATATGTCCCATATAAAATATAGAAAAACTTTTAACAAAACAAGAGGACGAGAAATTAGATAGAATAGTGAGCCCGAGTGTACCCTCATGCAAGAGAACACTGACCCAAGACAGTGGAAGACCATGGTGCAGTGGCTATGGCACTGCCCAAGACAAGAGAACAATGATATGATTTTGGATTGTCCTTCTCCTAGAAGAGCTGCTTACTGTAGCTAAAGAGTCTCTTCTACCCTTAGCAAGAGGAAAGTAACCACTGAACAAATAAAGTGTAGTAGTTAACCCCTTGGGTGAAGAAGAGTTTTTTGGTAATCTCAGTGTTTTCAGCTGTATGAGGACAGAGGAGAATCTGTGAAGAATGTGCCAGGGTATTCGGTGTCTGTGTAGGCAAAAGGAAAGTGAGTCGTATCCAGAGAGAAGGATCCAATAGTGCTGACTGGCCAGTCAAATGACCACATAACTCTCTAGCAGTTGTATCTCAACGGGTGGCTGGTGTTCTCGCCAACCTCATAAGTTTTTAAAATTCTAGATACACATCCTTTTACTTATTCATCAATGTACCCAGAGAGCCGATAAATTTTGCTCTACTTGGGAGAGAAGTGCCCAGGTTCATTCAATTTGTGTAAGCGGGTCTCTCTTACTTGCCTACTTCACATTGGACTCACGTCTGGAATACCAATGACAGTAGTTCAGGTCAGTACACTCTATTTGGCCAACGCTGCATGCAGACCACTATAAATATGACCCTACTTCTCTCTCTCTCTCTCTCTCTCTCTCTCTCTCTCTCTCTCAAATTGTCAGATGTATATTAATCTTCCCTCTCTCTCAAATTGATGGATTTAGATTAAACATCTCTCTCTCTCTCTCTCTCTCTCTCTCTCTCTCTCTCTCTCGTAGAGTACGGACGTGTTTTTCTTGTTCTGTGAAATATTGTGTAGAGATAGCTGCCCGTGACTTAGACAACCAGGAAGCTTTGTCACAGCCTATCCAGGAAATAGAAAACCTAGGTATCTTGGAAACAATTAACCAAGACGTGTACCCGCAAGTATTTCTTAAATCTTTGAAAAAGATATAACAGTACTCTACACATGATATCAAAGAAGTGCTCGATAAATGTCATCAGGATTTATTGATATTCTTGAGAGATCTCTTGATAATAGAAATATGTAGTGTATTTTCGGACTATAAAAATAAAAAACCAGTGAAACGACAAGCGAAACATAAAATTGTGAGCGATATTATAACTCTTAGCACGTGCATAATTAACTCAGTTAGAAATAAAGAACTAGATAAAATTTTCAATGAGCAAAGTGCGCATAACTTTGATGATGACAACTTGATTATTGCACAACTACTTCAAACAGTATCATTACTTCAAGAAAGAGTTTATAAGCTCGAACAGTCAATGACAAAATATTCAGAAAATAGTGTTAATGAATCGCGCCAAACTCTCCCCCAATCTCTTTTCACAAGGAACCCTGTCATACTCACGAAGGAAACAGTGCAGGTGGACAGCCAGCCACTCCCTAATCCACCGCCCTCCCCCACACTTCCCCCTATCCACAACAATCATTTACACCAGGAAGAAAGTGAGGATGAGAGCGAAGGCCGGGAGGAAGAAAGGGAGGAGGAGGAAGCAGTCCCTACGGACCAACGCAGTGTCATACCACTGGTCAACAAAAAGAAAAATAGAAAAACACGTTAAGAGCAAATTTCTGAAGACGACATCTTAGTACAACCCCAAAGGTCAGTAGAGATATACATTAGAGGTGTCAGCAGCAATGCATCTATTAAGAATGTGGTTGATGAGTTAATTTTCCTAGGGCTCTCACAACAAGAAGTTAAAGTACGGCCCCTTGGACATTCTAACCGAGGGCAATCATTTGTAGCTGAGGTGCCAGAGGAAAAGCAGAATACAGTGATGGGAGGTCATCCGTGGGCTGACGGTATAATTATTCGACCGTTCCTGCCCCACATTAGAAGAAAACAATTGGAAGCCGCCAAGAAGCCATCGATGCAGAGAAATGTAGGTAGGCCTAAGTGGCCATTTTTTCGGATGGGGTTTAGATGGAATACCCATTCCTACCACTCCCAAGATAATAAGCCCTACCCTCAACCCCAAGGATCACCCACACAATACCAAAGTGAGGAAAACAATAGGAGACCACCCTATAGGCAGTCGACAAATAGAGGTCACTCAGCTCAGCAGTATGACTACCATGACCTCTCCCATGACAACTACTGGTCACGAGCATCTACGTGGGAATATGACTTCCCGCCTCTTCCATCAAGAGGCAGTTATCACACGAGAAGTGCTCGTCCCGGACATTGGTACTGGAATAACTAATAATGTGACTCCAAAAAACGATCTTTTTTGTGTAGAATATTTGAATGTACAGTCTCTACTTAGTAAGATATGGGAAATTGAATTAATGCTCTTAAACAGAAATATTGATGTATTATGTTTAACCGAGACTTGGTTAACCCGAATATTGTCGATTCACTCACTGAATTTCCTAATTGTACAATATATAGATGTGACAAAGGAAGAGGTGGAGGTTGTTGTATTTATGTAAAAAATAATCTTTCTGTTAATATTTGTAATCTTAATGTTCAAAGAGTAGAGGTGGTAGAGGAGGTTTGGCTGTCTGTACAATCTCGTAAGCTACCTTCTGTTATCATTGGTTGCTTGTATAGACATCCGCATGCTTCAAATGATACTTTTAACTATATTTTGGAATGTTTGAGAATGATTTCTCTAAAGAATAAATCAATTTATGTAATAGGTGATCTAATTGATGATTTGATGTTAGGTTCAGCAAAGATACATATTTTAAGAGTCACCAAATTAAATCAAATGATTAATAAACCTACTAAAGTTAGCCCCATCGTATCCACACTACTAGACGTGTTAATAACAAACAAGCAGGAAAGTTTCATTAAAATCGAGGTAAATCCAAGTATTGTAGCTGACCATGAATGTATTTCATTTATCATAGATATTAAGAAGCCAAAGCATAAACCAGTCACGGTAACCTCTAGGTGTTTAAAATATTATTCTGCAGATTTTTTTGTGCAATACATTGCTAGACCAGAAAATAATTTTAGATACAAACATGCATACTGATGACACAGATATTCAAACAGGAATTTTCAATAAAGTATATAATAGTGCCTTAGATAAATGTGCCCCAATAACCACGAAGGAAATAAGGAGACCCAGTGCACCTTGGATAGACAATGATCTCAAAAACAGTATGATTGAAAGGGACAAAATGCAAGAAAGGCTTAAACAGAATAGACAGGATGAAAATCTGAACAATTCGTATAAGGAAATGAAAAAACTCATCAATTCGAAGATGCGTACTGCCAAAGCTTATTATAACAAAGACAAGATCAAGAAAAGTAAATCACGCAGAGAAACATGGAAAATTAGGAATAATATTGTATCTACTAAAACAAATAAAAATATTGAATACGACAACCCAAAAGCTAGAGCAGATCAATTTAACCAATACTTTGCTAATGTAGGAAAAATAACATGATAAAACATAGGAAATTCTACAAAAGTACGAAAATTAAGATATTAAAAACACTCAAAATTATTTTGACAATAATATAAGATTGTTTAGACCGCAACCAGTTACAGTAGAAACAATAATATTAACAGATAAGAGTTTGAATAATAGTAATGCTTACGGAACGGATGGTATTCCTACTAGTTTTCTAAAAGATTCCCTTACAGTTATTGCATATTATATCACGGTTATCATAAATACATCGATTGTAACTGGGAAATATCCTTCTATTTGGAAACAACCCCTCGTAGACCCTCTTCACAAGAATAGGAGACAAGGACGACCCTGGTAATTATAGACCTGTTTCTATCCTTCCAGTAATATCGAAAGTAATAGAAAAGATTGTATGTAATCAGTTAATGGAACATCTAGAAAAAATAATTTGATTTCTAACACTCAGCATGGATTCCGTAAAGGTTTATCAACAGAAACAGCTTTGATGAAATTAACAGATGAAATTTATAAGAATATTGATAGAAAAAAAGTTTCCATATTAATTTTATGTGACCTATCAAAGGCATTTGATAGTGTAAACCATGATAAATTGTGTAAATCTCTTAAGGAACATTACATTGATACGTTCTGGTTTCAGGATTACTTGAAGGATAGAAGTCAGGTAATTGGATTAGGAGACGTAAATTTTTGCATTGAAAAGGTTGAATTTGGAGTCCCACAGGGATCTGTCCTAGGTCCAATTCTGTTTTTAGTCTACGTTAATGACATGATTAAATACATAGAAAACTGCTTGCTAATTCAATACGCTGATGACACCCAAATTCTTTTGGCTGATCAAATAGAAAATTTAGATGGCTTGATAAAAGGGCTGAACTAATATTGCTCAAAATTAAGAAATATTTTCTAAGAAAAGGGCTATTATTAAATGCCACTAAAACACAGTGTATGTTTGTGGGTAGCTCACAGTATATTAGCAAAATTCCAAATGACATTATAATAAAATGCGATGGTGATGAAGTAAAGATAAGTCAACATGTGAAAAATCTAGGTCTACACATGGACAGGTACATGACATTCAGTACTCACATTGACGAGCTGAGTAGAAAAGTTAGTGGCGTTCTATTGTATTTAAGTAGAGTAAAAGATTACTTTGATGATACTACTCGAGCTTTGATTGTGGAAAGTGTGGTCTTGAGTGTAATAGACTACTGTATCAAGATATGGGGGTCAACTTATGATATGCACATGGAAAAAGCTAAAAAAAAAATCCAAAACTTTGCAGGTAGAGTAGCCGTTATTGGGGTGAAAAAACACGATCACATCACCCCAACCCTCCAGCAATTAAAGTGGATAAAATTAAAAGAAAAGTGTATGTACGATGTTTGTGTTTTTGTTTTTAAAAGTTTGAGAAAAGAATATCCCAACTGGCTATACACATTTCCTACCGTTGGTAATTGTAGGAATGCATTAAGCAGACAGAATGAAAATCTATATGTAGACAGCTATCGAACGGATTTGGGTTCACGCTCAATGGCAATAAAGGGCTCAGCTTGCTGGAACAAACTACCTCTGGAAATAAGAAAATGTACAAATGTTAGTTCTGATTTATTCAAAAAGAAACTTGAGCAATATTTTTTAAATTTTACTTGAATGTATATATATCCTAGATTTTTACAATCCAATTACTGTGAATTTTATGTAAATAATTTACATTGTTATGTAACAGAGTAACCATTTTATAATGGAATAAAGGTTTTTTACTTTGACTCTCTCTCTCTCTCTCTCTCTCTCTCTCTCTCTCTCTCTCTCTCTTATATTACTATATCATATTCCATAAAAGCATAAGAATAGGATTATTCCATAAAATAATTAATTCCCGATGTCTTCAGAAATTTAAAAGAGCCTAAGGACAAGTAAACCAGAGAGAGAGAGAGAGAGAGAGAGAGAGAGAGAGAGAGAGATTAACTCTCCCTTACAAATAACTCACAAGAGAATGTCCTTGTCGTGCGTTCATGAAAAAGAAAATCCATGGAAAAACTGACACTGGTAAAAGATCATTTCTCGCTCCATGAAGTCTTTCATTTCCCCCATGGTTTTTTTCTTCTTTTTTTTTCCTCTTTTTATATTAAGAAAAGTCAATGTATCTAAGTGTGCTGGGCTTGCTTCCCGTAAGGATAGTTCTGCACTTCCTGTATCATCCTTGTAAAGTATATCAAATGTTTAATTTCCTTACTCTCATGGATACTAGAGCTCTCTCTCTCTCTCTCTCTCTCTCTCTCTCTCTCTCTCTCATATTCAGGTGAGTTATTCACACCAGAACCAGACCCCCCTCAAGAATAGTTGCCAGGTTGGCCTATATCCGGTAAAAACCTCAAATTTGGTCTTTTTGAAATTGGTTGGACTTTATTAGCATCATGAAAAAGGCTTGACCTTAAATGCTATATTTTTGGCTTTTATTTACCAATAAGTTGGCCTTTTAAAGCTGTAGTTGACTAAAAGTTGGTCTTTTCATATTTAGAAAATCTGGCAACCTTGCTTTCATGTCACTCGATGATCCAGTCACTGAATTTAAACGAGTTGATATTCAAAGATTACATAATTTACCCTCACGTGAGTCGCCTCTTTAGTCTCTGACACCACCTACATGAATCATAGCTTGAAAAGAGCATAATCCACAAGGTCTTGGAGAAATGATTAGAGAGGTGGGTGTTTTAATCAGAGGGGCGAATAATACGATAGCTATTGAAGTAAAATTTGTCTAGTTGTGAGTTCAATTTTCTCAATTGTTTGAGACCGTGATGGATCAATACCATGTTATTTTTTATTAGATCCATCTTTTGGAGGTAATAGAGACATAATGAAGTATATAAATAGACAGTTATATATATATATATATATATATATGTATATATATATGTATATATATATATGTATATATATATATGTATATATATATGTATATATATATATATGTATATATATATATATATATATATATATATATATATACATATATATATACATATATATATACATATATATATATATATATATATATATATATATATATGTATATATATATATATATGTATATATATATATATATATATATGTATATATATATATATATATATATCGTCTGCAAAATCAAAATTAAGTCGAACAGTAAAAGATACTAGAATAACAGATTTAATCAAATGCAGTTTAAAACGTCCAATCACAATGAAACTGAAGAAGTTTATTTAGAAAAAGGTCAGATTAAATTTATTCTTCGAGCTGCTGATAAGTTCGATACCTTTTCATGACTATCCTATTAGCCTGCAAATGACACCCATTAAACTTACGTTGGCCACGGATAGGGAGTGGGACAGGGAGGTTTAGTGGTATATTCACAAAGGAATTGATTGTTGAAAAAGGGAGTTTGGCAGACATTGTGTATTCTGAAGGCCAGGAATGAATTTTTTCAGGAGATATATTCCCGTGAGCCATAATAAAGAGAAATTACGTGAAAGGCCTTTATAAGTTCAAAGTTGCAGCACATGTTTTTATGTTGAGCGGGGTAGCATAAGTCTCTTTGTAGTTTATCCATCCATCCATATACCAAGGCACTTCCCCCAATTTTGGGGGGTAGCCGACACCAACAATGAAACAAAACAAAAGGGGACCTCTACTCTCTACGTTCCTTCAGCCTAACCAGGGACTCAACCGAGTTCAGCTGGTACTGCTAGGGTGCCACAGCCCAACCTCCCACATTATCCACCACAGATGAAGCTTCATAATGCTGAATCCCCTACTGCTGCTACCTCCGCGGTCATCTAAGGCACCGGAGGAAGCAGCAGGGCCTACTGGAACTGCGTCACAATCGCTCGCCATTCATTCCTATTTCTAGCACGCTCTCTTGCCTCTCTCACATCTATCCTCCTATCACCCAAAGCTTTCTTCACACCATCCATCCACCCAAACCTTGGCCTTCCTCTTGTACTTCTCCCATCAACTCTTGCATTCATCACCTTCTTTAGCAGACAACCATTTTCCATTCTCTCAACATGGCCAAACCACCTCAACACATTCAAATCCACTCTAGCCGCTAACTCATTTCTTACACCCGTTCTCTCCCTCACCACTTCGTTCCTAACCCTATCTACTCGAGATACACCAGCCATACTCCTTAGACACTTCATCTCAAACACATTCAATTTTTGTCTCCATCACTTTCATTCCCCACAACTCCGATCCATACATCACAGTTGGTACAATCACTTTCTCATATAGAACTCTCTTTACATTCATGCCCAACCCTCTATTTTTTACTACTCCCTTAACTGCCCCCAACACTTTGCAACCTTCATTCACTCTCTGGTGTACATCTGCTTCCACTCCACCATTTGCTGCAACAACAGACCCCAAGTACTTAAACTGATCCACCTCCTCAAGTAACTCTCCATTCAACATGACATTCAACCTTGCACCACCTTCCCTTCTCGTACATCTCATAACCTTACTCTTACCCACATTAACTCTCAACTTCCTTCTCTCACACACCCTTCCAAATTCTGTCACTAGTCGGTCAAGCTTCTCTTCTGTGTCTGCTACCAGTACAGTATCATCCGCAAACAACAACTGATTTACCTCCCATTCATGGTCATTCTCGCCTACCAGTTTTAATCCTCGTCCAAGCAGTTTATATACGAAACATTTGTTTTAATGTTGTTGCTGTTTGTATGATATGTTATTTTAATTGTTCATTACTTTTCATATCGCTTATATATTTTATTTCCTTTCCTCACTGGGCTATATTTCCCTGTTGAAGTCCTTGGGCTATAGTATCTTGCTTTTTCCACTAGGGTTATAGCTCAGTTAATAATAATAATAATAATAATAATAATAATAATAATAATAATAATAATAATAATAATAACACGATCATACATAAAAGTATAATTTCACATTGCATAAATTTCTGAGCTCTGTATATAAAATGGAAATTATTTTAGTATAAATTTACCATTACAAATGATTTGCATACACCCTAAATAACAAAGATAACTTTAGGCCTATAAGACTATAGATATACAAAAGTGAATATAACATTAAGTACGTCATATAGATGTGTATCTGTATCTATATACTCTCTCTCTCTCTCTCTCTCCTCTCTCTCTCTCTCTCTCTCTCTCTCTCTCTCTCTCCCTCTCTCTCTCTCTCTCTCTCTCTCTCTCTCTCTCTCTCTCTCTCTCTCTCTCTCTCTCTCACCCCGTTGGGGTTTCAGATAGAATAGATTCATATTAATCAAGAACAATGATAAGAAATACTAACAGGTGAGGGGAAGCTATAGCGAAGATAATTTCACAGTATAACCGGAAGAAGTGATTGATTAATTGATTGATTTAAAGTTTCCTGGCAGTGATGAGCAACACTAAAGTTGAGATAATCGGCTACGACTCATAAAATCTCTGCAATATAAGAACTCCAAAGGTTTATTGTGTTACATTATAACGCTGTAGTCGTTACTCAAGTCCTAATGAGCACTTCACCAGGATGATTATGACGTAACTATATCCTTTAAGAAGGGAAAACGGTGATCGTTTCTGCGCATGCGCTGGAAGAGGGGAAACAAAGCCACGAGATCATGGACAGTTTATGGAAGGAGCATTTAAAACCCTATTACCCCCACCATAAGGTTATTAAATGGCACGTCGTTGGTGTAATATGGGTTGTGGTGGCCTGGGGGACCCTATAGGTATATCTGCTGAGTCATCAGCAGCCATTGCCTGGCCCTCCTTGGTCCTAGCTTTGGTGGAGAGGGGGCCTTGGGTGCTGATTATATGTAATATGCTCAGTCTTTGGGGCATCGTCCTGCTTGATAGGGCAATGTCACTGTTCCTTGCCTCTGCCATTCATGAGCGGGTTTTTACACCTTTATTAATATCACTCTTTTACGTCAATATATCCGTTTTTAAAACGGTAAATGTCGGGCAACATTTCTGCCAGGATTTTTACCGTATTTTACGGGAAGTTTTTAACAGTGTAGGTCATGCAGAGGACGATATTTTACCGATCACTGAGCTGAAATAAAAGAAAACATAGGGGAAGGAGGAGCATTTCTGAAAATAACAGACAATGTG